>NC_083235.1:11280342-11466645 GCF_032191835.1 Heteronotia binoei | reverse complement strand
TAAACAGACAACAACTTGGCTGGGAAATTGCCGCTCTGCTCTTGGAGGAAAGCATGGCTGCCTTTACCTTTTTTTTGAGGTGCAATTACTGGTCCTTTTTGGGTTGTTCGAATGTAGGTAGTTTCGCCTCGCCAAGTTGAAGCAGTTGCTCACCTTCACAGGTGGATTTCTAGAGCCATTCCTGCAAAGAATTTGATTTAAATCACTAGTCAGTAAGACTTGATTTAAATCATCGTTTTCTACATAAAGACTAATTTTTTGCTGGTATCACCTTAATGTTCACAATTAGATGAAGATTTCATTGTTAGAAGAACAACTGTTCGTATTAGTTTTTACAGTTATATAAAAATATTGATTTTTTAATACTATTAGGAACACTTTATAGATTGGTAGAGGAGCTTCATTAAAATATTCCCAAACTTGGGTCTCTTTTACGGCCTGCTGCCATTATAGGTTTTCTCCTCCAAGGAAAGAATAATGTGATAAACCTCGGGTTATACACACAAAAGATCCAAAGTCCTGTGGAGTAGTCTGCTTCAAAAGTTTAACTTTCATTATTACTGCTTGCCCCTCCCTCCTCACACTTAAGTTTCTTCTTGCGCAGATCTACTCCACTCCAAGCAGTCTTTTTTCTATTCATTGAACTTTTTGAAAATTAGGACTTAAGAGGCTGATTCTGTGTACATAGGTTTGTAGAACAATGAGATTAAGGTCCTTTTCTCAACCATTTAATAACATTTTTGCTGTGTAGAAGAGGTATGTGATCTCTGCAAACACAAATTACAGTTTTGAGAACTGCAAAACCAAGCATCTGTGTTCTGTAATAATATCTTGAAGACAGAGAAACTGCCCAGTAACCTTACAGAAACCTCTGTAATTGTGAATGGATTAATAGAATTTATTACCAAAAAATTTAAACATTGCATGAATATACAGCCTTATGCTTCAGAATTAAAAACTAATCCTTATTTCATGATGGATGAATAACCTTTGGATGATGATACATTTTCCTCAAAAAGCATTTTATTTGAAAAATCGATTTAAATTTTTAAAAATCCAATTTAAATTTAAAAAATCCAATTTTTTTGATTTTTTTTTTAAATATCATTGATTTTTATCCACCCTGCTTACTTAACATAAGAGCCACATAGAATAAATGTCAGGTGTTTGGGAATCACAAGACATGAACATCAGATGTTTGTGAGAGCTGCAAGACAGACAGACATGAAAGAAGGAAAATAGACAAGGGAGGGAGAGGTGGAAAGAAAGCAGCTTTAACTTCAGATGCATTCCCCAAGCTTCCAGCTGGCTTGGAGGAGTGGGTTAAAGAGAAATGCCTTCTCCAAGATGGCCGACAGGGTAGTAGAGGCTTCGAGAGCCACACGGTATGTGTGGAAGAGCCACATGTGGCTCCCGAGCCACAGTTTGTCCGCCCCTCTCGTAAGGGCTAGTGACAGATATACAGCCACCCGGTACTTTTCAAGAACTCTGTATAAGCGGAAATCATTTATACAGGCTTCTGGAGGTTGGCAGAGATGGCTGCGTTCATGAAAAGGGTATTCTGTGAGTTTGTTCCAGAGTCTGGATTGTACCTCTTTCTGTCTTCAGAGCATCAAATCCTGCCACAAGGTGCTTAGGCATGGACTGATGCTGCTTTTGGGAAGCCAGGAGATGGGGTTTTACTCGGGGTCTGGTTGCTACATCTGTGTCCGGGTAGGGATGCGCCCCTAGTAGGTGAGCCGTGGAGGAGACTGGCAGATTCGGTCATTTTTCTTGCTTAGTGGCGTACCATTTTCCCTTAAAGACGAGATGTCCTCTTGTATTGTTTGGTGTACTGGTTAAGTGTGCAGACTCTTAACCTGGGAGAACCGGGTTTGATTCCCCACTCCTTCACTCGCAGCTGCTGGAACGGCCTCAGGTCAGCCATAGCTCTCATAGGAATTGTCCATGAAAGGGCAGCTTCTGGGAGAGCTCTCTCAGCCCCACCCACCACACAGGGTGTCTGTTTTGGGTTAGGAAGATAAAGGCGATTGTGAGCCACTTTGAGACTCTGATTTAGAGAGAAGGGCAGGGGTAGGGTATAAATCTACGATCTACTATTACTTCTACTACTTTTTCTTCTACTACTACTTTTACTACTACTTCTACTACTACTCCCCTGTCTGTCTGTTGTAAAGATGCTCCGTGGGGCAAACAGTAATCCAGCACACTAAATGCAAACAATGATCACAGATAATTGCTTTTTAATGTGCGTGGGATTCAAATTGTAGGTAAGTCGGAAGGGTTTAACACAGGGCCTAAAAAATCATGGGTACCAGGAAACTTGACTGGCTGGGGGAGTCCCCTTCCCTGAGAGAGGGGCCCTACAAGAGAAGCCCTTGCGTCTAACGGCTTCTTCCCTGATCTGTGAACATTTAGGCAGGTCTTAATGGCAGGCAAGCTGGTAAGGTACGTCCTTCATGGTACCCTGGCCCTGGGCAGCTTCTGCTTCATAGCTCCATGCCAACTCTTTGCATTGGGTCTGGCACAGCCTGGAAGCCAGTGAAATTAATATGGGGCGGGTGGCGTTTGGTTCCCTCTGCAGCTAGTCCCACTTGAGGTCACATCTTCAGAAGCAGCTTTGGATTACTTGTGCGACCAGGGCTTTTTTTGGTAGCAGGAACTCCTTTGCGTATTAGACCACGCCCCCTGACGTAGCCAATCCTCCTGGAGTTTACAGTAGTCCCTGTAAGAAGAGCCCTGTAAGCTCCAAGAGTGTGTGGTCAGGAGTGTGTGGCCCAGGGCTTCTTTTACAACAGGAACTCCTTTGCATATTAGGCTACACACCCTTGATGTAGCCAGTCCTTCTGGAGATTACAGTAGACCCTGCATGAAGAGCCCTGTAAGCTCTTGGAGGACTGGCTACATCAGAGGTGTGTGGCCCAGGGCTTTTTTTTAGCAGGAACTCCTTTGCATATTAGGCCACACCTCCCTGATGTAGCCAATCCTCCCAAGAGCTGATAGTAGGCCCTGTACAAAGAGCCCTGTGAGCTTTTGGAGGATTGGCTACATCAGGGGTGTGTGGCCTAATATGCAGGGGTGGAATTCTAGGAGAGCTCCTTTGCATATTAGGCCACACACCCTGCTGTAGCCAATCCTCCTGGAGCTTACAGTAGGCCCTATACTAAGAGCCCTGTAAGCTCTTGGAGGATTGGCTACATCGGTGCGTGTGGCCTAATATGCAAAGGTGTTCCTGTTGTAAAAAAAAGCCCTTCTTGTGACTTTGGCTCTGTGTGGGATGTGTCCTTTCTTCCTCCTGTCTGAGGTGTTCTTATGTGTCTTGCCTAGAGTTTAAGGCTCTCCCAGACTTAAAAACAGGTCGCGATGGAGAGGGATGCTTCAAAGCGTGTGTCAGAAATTTCCAGGTTACTACAGGGATACCATTTCGTTGACAGCAGACGCTTCCAATTCGACACTGTGAGGATCAGCTCAACTTTGCATTGCAAAGTTCTGTAATCAAATGTGTTTTTCTCCCTTCCAGCTAAGATAAATCACACCTACCTGTGAAACTTCCCACCCTTTTTTGGACCCCAATTTGTTCGAAGGCTTTCACCATGAGTCTGCAGTGGGCCGCCGTGGCCACTTTCCTCTACGCTGAGGTCATTCTGGTGTTTCTCCTGTGCATTCCCTTTATCTCTGCAACAAGGTAAGCTGTAGGGTGGGAAGAGCCAGCAGGACAGTTTGGTAGCAGCAAGAGGCATCAAGGGTCTCCTCTTGCCCTCCAAACTGCTGTATGCAAGGGGTCATTTTGTAGAAAAAGAGGTGCCAGGGCTCATTAGGATAACTTATTAGCACAACTCATTTGCCTACGCCACACACCCGTGACATCACCGGAAGGTGTGCTAAATTATATCAGCTAAGCATCTTACCTTAAAATGCTTCTTGAGTTATAATTGGGGAGGGACAGTAGCTCAGTGGCAGAGCATTTGCTTGGTAAGCAGAAGGTCCCAGGTTCAATCCCTGGCATCTCCAAAAAAGGGTTCAGGCAAATAGGTGTGAAAAACCTCAGCTTGAGACCCTGGAGAGCCGCTGCCAGTCTGAGTAGACAATACTGACTTTGATGGACCAAGGGTCTGATTCAGTAGAAGGCAGCTTCATATGTTCATATGTTCAATTGTCATAATAAAACCTTACTCCCATCCAGTGTTCCCTCTAAGCTGCAGAGTCTTGAGAGCAAAAGTTCTACTTTGTGAGCTACTGGTATTAAAGCTGGAGAGCCAGTTTGGTGTCGTGATTAAGTGTGCGGGCTCTTATCTGAGAGAACCGGGTTTGATTCCCCACTCCACTTGCAGCTGCTGGAATGGCCTTGGGTCAGCCATAGCTATTGCAGGAGTTGTCTTTGAAAGGGCAGCTGCTGTGAGAACCCTCTCCAGCCCCACCCACCTCACAGGGTGTCTGTTGTGGGGGGAGAAGATGTAGGAGATTGTAAGCCCCACCCACCTCACAGGGTGTCTGTTGTGGGGGAAGAAGATATAGGAGATTGTAAGCCCCACCCACCTCACAGGGTGTCTGTTGTGGGGGGAGAAGATGTAGGAGATTGTAAGCCCCGCCCACCTCACAGGGTGTCTGTTGTGGGGGAAGAAGATATAGGAGATTGTAAGCCCCACCCACCTCACAGGGTGTCTGTTGTGGGGGGAGAAGATATAAGAGATTGTAAGCCCACCCACCTCACAGGGTGTCTGTTGTGGGGGGAGAAGATATAAGAGATTGTAAGCCGCTCTGAGTCTCTGATTCAGAGAGAAGGGCAGGGTATAAATCTGCAGTTGTCTTCTTCTTAAAGGTGTGAGCTACAGCATAAATTATTGCGCTCAGAGGTCATCCTTCCTGAGCTAAGACAAAAATGTGTGAGCTGGAGGCTAAAGGTCTGTGAGCTAGCTCACACTAATTCAGGTTAGAGGGAACACTGCTCCCATCAGACTTTTTAAATTACTTTCTCCTATGAGGCCACAGTGGCATGAGGAAGATTTCCATCTGTCTGCTTGATATGTTTTGGGTATTTTCCCATTTTTGTGGGGGAAAATATTAGAAAGTTTGTCAAATTCTCATTGGGGGGGGTTGAACAATGGAGCCCAGAAGCAAGTACTTTTTTTGGGGGGGGCAGGGTAAGAAAGACAGAACACAGTAAAATTTAGAGGTTCCGGAGCTCTGGCCAAAATGAGGCCTGGTTGTATGGGGTCCGTGGTGTTAAGTATTGGGTTGAGTTGTGAGAGTAAAATGGAGGAGGAGAGAGAAACTGTTTGCCTGGCACCTGGAGTTCCTTTGAAGGCCAGGATTAAAAAAATGTGATGGGTAGATAATAAGATAGAGAGTAATTAGCGTGCAAAAACTGATAAAAGGATAGGTCACTGCCAGGATCTGTGGGAATTGGAAAGAATGAGTAGGCGTCCTTGTGAGTGAGAGGGAAGTAGGAGAAAAGTCAGCTTGGCTTCTGGTATTTGCCTGAAGGCTTTCTCAAAAAGGAGCTGAGATGTGCTAAGGCTTTGGGCCCGGGTCCCAAAAAGTATGTGGCAAAGGTTGATACAGGCTCTTCGTATGCCAAAAACCCAAAATATTGCACAAAGCTGAATGCTGTGGCCTAGGGGAATCATGTCTTTAGTCTAATCCTGAGGTCACTCGCCAGCCTTTTAAAGTCTCTGGGTACCTCTGGAATTCTAACACTGCATGGTAGGTGGAGCCAGCTACAAAGCGGCTGCCACAGGAGGTGGAGCCAGTTACAAAATGGCTGCCACAGCTTACCTTCACTCACAAAGTCAAAAAACTTGGTAACGGCTGTGGCTGAAGCAGTATTTAAAAAAATCTGCACATCTGGTCAGAAGGCTAGCTGGGCAAAAGCCCGACCTGACCTCACCCGCTTCTTAAAAAACACTTGACAGGTACTGTAGTGGCTGTGGGCACCATGTTGGGAACCCCTGGGCAGTGTTCCCTTTAAGCTGTGGAGTCTTGTGAGCAAAAATTCTACTTTGTAAGATACTGGCATTATAGTTGTGGGCTACTGCATAAATTAGTTTGCTCTGGAGCCATTTTTCCTGCGTGAAGACAAAAATGTGTGACCGGGGGCTAAAAAACTGTGAGCTAGCTCACACTAACTCAGTTTTAGAGGGAACACTGCCCCTGGGCTAATCTCTTGTAATTCCACAAATGAATCTTTAGAGACAAAAATGGAAAACTTGTTGGCGGGAAACACATTCTTCTGCTTGGCGGAATGCAGCTCAGCTACGACTGCTCTATCAAAATTCCAAACTAATCAAACACTATAAATTTGTGACTACTTCTTGTGTGAGGGGGAGGCCGAGAGGATTATGAGGCCCAGTGGAAGTCCGGCATGGCCACCCTTTTGGTGTAGGAGACTGACTTTGCAACTCTTTTAAAAGAAAGAGTTGCCCTTGAGAAGCTGAACTTGGTTGATGTGTTTATTCCATGTTCCTTCAGACCCAGGGCATACGTTTTCCCCACCCTCCCACTCTCTTCCTTTTTTTGTAATTTGAAAAAGAAATGAAGGTACAGGAAAAAGGGAGTGGAGAATTAAAAATTAAAAAATTGTTCAGTGTTTTCAGTTATCAAGGGCCTTCAGAGGTATAAATAATGTATAATGCATAACATATAAATTTATAAAGCATATAAATTGAACATACGCATATTCAAAAATACTTTCTTTCTCAACCTTATTATTTTTATTATTTTCTCAACCTTATAGTTGTAGTTACATCAGAAAGAAGAGATAGAAACGAAAACAGAACAATGTAAAATATATTACATACACTATACCTCTGTTTATTTCAAATACTTTATTATATTAAAACTAGTAGCTCTGTAATCTTCAGATATTAAATATTTAAGCTTAACATAGCATTCGTTCTGTTTTCTTCTGAATTAAGCCGTATTAATTCTTTAATGACTTTAAAGTCTTATCTTTAACCTATAATTTTTGGGTAAATATGTCAATGAAGCATTTTAACAAAATTGGCATATATGAAATATAAAAGATGTTGAAAGAAATATTAGATATATTAACAAAATAAATATTTTTGACACATTAACAGCGATATTCAGTTAGACACCCCCCTCCACACACACACTGTCTTCTTCACAGTTCCTTCCACCTCCTCCTCTCCAGTTTGGTGTAGTAGTTAAGTGGGCACAACTGGGTTTGGTTCCCCACTCCTCCACTTGCAGCTGCTGGAGTGACCTTGGGTCAGTCCTAACTCTGTCAGAGCTGTTCTGGAAAGAGCAGTTTCTGTCAGCTCTCTCAGCCCCCCTACCTCACAGGCAGTGTTCCTTCTAAGCTGAGTTAGCATGAGCTAGCTCACAGATTTTAAGCCTCCAGCTCACGTTTTTGTCTTGGCTCAGGAAGGATGACCCCAAAACACACTAACTTATGCAGTAGCTCACAACTTTAATACCAATAGCTCACAAAGTAGAATTTTTGCTCACAAGACTCTGCAGCTTAGAGGGAACATTGCTCACAGGGTGTCTGTTGTGGGAAGGGGAAGGAAAAGAAGATTGTAAGCTGATCTGAGACTCCGGGTAGTGAAGGGTGGGGTATAAATCCAATTTCCTCTTCTTCTTTGACCTGCCCTCCTTCATTGTGAAGCATTGTGAGTAGGGCAGGGATACTCTTGTAAAAATGGACTCTGAGACTGCCTCCGTTGCCTGGTGACCGTCAGCTTCTGAGCATTACGCTTTGCCCAGGGCTCAGAGGTTATCTGCAACTACTAAGCAACCAGGATGGCAGGCCTGGCTGAAAGAGTCTCCGTAGCAACAGGTGCTCATGGTGTGCGTCTCTGTTGAGCTGTAAAGGCAGAAGGCAAGGCCCAGAAAGGAAGAGATTGTGTTATCCCTTCCAGACAGCTAGCGGGCGTGCGGACAGGGAATCCTCTTAGGATAGAATAACCTGGTCTTTCTCCTCTCTCTAATTCTTCACAGATGGCAGAAAATCTTCAAGTCCCGCTTGGTGCGTCTCCTGGTGACTTATGGGAACACCTTCTTTGTCGTGCTGATTGTGATTCTTGTCCTCCTGTTTTTGGGTAAGTGGAAATGGAAGGAAGGGGGGGGTGTACTCAGCGGCCATGTTTGTTGAATTCCTCTCAGGTCCCTGTCAGACAGGTTTTGTACTCTGATGTAGGGTTGTCAGGGTCAGTGACGCTGGGAGAACCGGGTTTGATTCCCCACTCCTCCACTTGCACCTGCTGGAATGGCCTTGGGTCAGCCATAGCTCTGGCAGAGGTTGTCCTCGAAAAAGCAGCTGCTGTGAAAGCCCTCTCCAGCCCCACCCACCTCACAGGGTTTCTGTTGTGGGGGAGGAAGGTAAAGGAGATTGTGAGCCACTCTGAGACTCTTCGGAGTGGAGGGTGGGATATAAATCCAATATCTTCATCTACCTCACAGGGTGTCTGTTGTGGGGGAGGAAGGGAAAGGAGATTGTGAGCCGCTCTGAGACTCTTCGGAGTGGAGGGCGGGATATAAATCCAATAGCTTCATCTACCTCACAGGGTGTCTGTTGTGGGAGAGGAAGGGAAAGGAGATTGTGAACCACTCTGAGACTCTTTGGAGTGGAGAGCGGGGTATAAACCCAATATCATCATCATCTTCTTCTTCTTGACTGTGTTGCGCCGTCCCTTCTGGAAAAACTGAGAAGTGATGTAGGGTAGTTCGAGGAATTGCCGAGAGCAAGGGTGTCAGACTCGTTTGCTAGGAGGGCCAGATCTGACATAAATGGGACTTTGTGGGGCCAGGCCATGTGTTTCCTAAAATGTAAATTACAGATAGCAGAGATACAGACTTTATAGAGGACACAGGCCAACACAATTAAAGATAGCATTTTTAAACCTAAAATACAAACAATGCCTAAAACTCTTGCAATATTTTGTTTAAAAGAGAAAGGAGGGAGAGTGGGATTTTGCAATACTGTTTTAAAAATAACTATCAAGAAAAAGCACAAGGATCACAGCAAAAACTTAAAAAAAAAAAGAAAATGCTCTCAGCCTGGGAAAACATAAAATGGCAAGGCATTGCAAGCATCTCCCCACCCCCCAGCTCTACTCAGATTAGCAATGGCTCTCCAGTGTAATATCCCCCTTTGTGGGTTCCTGAGTCACAGTACTCACTAGGCACTAGTTCTCACTCCACTGAGATCAGACAAGCTGGCTCAAAGCATCAGCGCTTGATTTGCAAGGACGCAACGCCAGGAAGCTTCAGCTGGCCATAGGAATGCTGGGAAGTTCCTTTCCATTGAAACAAAGTTCCATTGACAAAGTTGCAAGGAAAACATGGAGCAGATTTTCTGTTCACCTCTGCTCTGCCCGGAAGCCTGAAAAGAAAACCCACTCGGCATTTTCTTTGCTTTCAGCTTTAGCCTCTGCAAAGAGAAGTCAGGAGCTGGGAACATCAGCGGCAGCCTGAGCTTTGCAGGGTGAGGACAGGAGGGGGGGAGAAGAGAGCCCCGTGGACCAGATTTGAATCCCTGGGCGGGCGGGTTTGGCCTGCGGGGCACACATTTGACACACCTGGCCTAGAGGGTTTTTTTTTGGGGGGGGGGGGTTGCATTTTTTAACTCCAAACAAAAATGAAATAAAAAGTACAACTATGGTGGTGAGTCTGCAGATCGGGAATAGCCGAACTTGCTTAATGTAAGAACCCCGTAGAATAAAAGTCAGATGTTAGAGAGCCGCAAGACACGAACCTCGGTTATTCGAGGGCTACAAGACAGGAAGGAAGGAAGCTGCCTGCTGGCTTCTCTTGGAGAAGTGATTTAAAGAGAGAGTTGCTTTTTCCACGTCAGCCGCTGGGTCATTGAAGAAGATGATATTGGATTTATATCCCGCCCTCCACTCTGAAGAGTCTCAGAGCGGCTCACAATCTCCTTTCCCTTCCTCCCCCACAACAGACACCCTGTGAGGTGGGTGGGGTGAGAGGACTCTCACAGCAGCCGCCCTTTCAAGGACAACCTCTGCCAGAGCTATGGCTGACCCAAGGCCATTCCAGCAGCTGCAAGTGGAGGAGTGGGGAATCAAGCCCAGTTCTCCCAGATAAGAGTCCGCATACTTAACCACTACACCAAACTGGCTCTCCAGTTTGAGGGCTTTGAGAGCCTCATAATGTGTGTGAAAGAGTCACACCGTGGCTCCTGGGCTACAGTTTGGCCATCCCTGCTACAGATAGTCATCTGTAAAAGTTTTCTGTATATTTAAAAATATGTCCATGCGCAATTGTCGTCCATTTGCTGCACATTAATTTGTTGATGAAGTGGTAAGGTCTTCAGCCTGTCTGATCACTGGAGGCCGTTTAGCAACGGTAAGGGGGCGAGAGTCTGTTTGCATCGGTCATCAGTTTTTCCATGAGACACAAAACAGCTGCGTTTTGTGTGTCATGGAAAACCCCCCTGTTAAGTGACATAGGATAGCTCTAGGAATAATGTAGAGCTACTCTGTGGGAAAACCATACAGCTTCCAGCTGTTAGTGTGAGCTAGCTCGCAATTTTTTAGTCTCCAGCTTACACCTTTTTGGTCTTAGCTCAGGAAAAATGGCCCCTGAGCAAACGAAATGACGCAGTAGCTCACCATTTCAGTGCCAATACCTCACAAAGTAGAATTTTTTGCCCACAAGACTCCACAGCTTAGAGGGAATATTGCTCTTGATTTGTATCAGATTGACCTGTGCTGGAATGGAAGAAAGGCTGGTGGCGCCTTTCAGAGCAACAAAGCGCTGGAATGGTTTCTGCCATTGGGTTCTGTCTCTGGTTTCTGTCCATTTAAAAAGTCTGAGTCAACCCAGAAAGTTGTGGTAGGTGACTTTTGAGCCTGTGGCTTGGGACCCACCCTGCCATGTTCAGCAGGGTGTCGTACTCTCGTGAAGTTCTTTCAGCGGTGCCCTATCTCTGCCACAAAATATTCTACATCCCAGAGGTGTTCCTTCTCTGCCATAACACTGGACCTTTGGAACAATCTCACTGCAGAGGCGAGGAGGCAGTGTAAATCTGTTGGGCTCCAAAGAGGCGGAGACTTGGACCTGCTTGCTGTGGAAGATGGCTTTGAACAGTTCATTGCTTATACTTCTGCATTCGGAATCATAGAGTTGGAAGGGCCCTCCAGGGTCATCTAGTCCAACTCCCTGCGCAATGCAGCAAACTCACAAACACCTCCCCCTAAATTCACAGGACTCTCATTGCTGTCAGATGATCATATAGCAAACCTCCAAGGAAGGAGAGCCGACCACCTCCCGAGGAAGCCTGTTCCACTGAGGAACTGCTCTAACGGTCTGCCAGTTTGCTGTAGTGGTTAAGTTTGTGGACTCTTACCTGGGAGAACCAGGTTTGATTCCCCACTCCTCCACTTGCACCTGCTGGGAATGGCCTTGGGTCAGCCATAGCTCTGGCAGGTATTTGTAAATTTCCTGCATTGTGCAGGGGGTTGGACTATTGATCTGGTCCCTTCCTTCTCTGTGATTCTATGATTCTATCTTTATGAATGTTAATTGTCATGAATTTCTAGCTTTAATTCAGAAAATAACAGTGTCTTGGATCCTATGTTGTGTGAACTGAAGGCCGCTGAGGTGATTTCTTCTCTCTGAAAAGCTTTTCCCACCAGAACTGGTTGAGCAACCTTGTTTCAATTTGCGCAAGTCTCAGGGAGACACTGATCTCCCCAGCTTTGAAGCCGGCACTTCAGTTGGGATCTTATTAAGTAAAAAAAAAGAAAAGAAAAACCACTTAAAACACAACTCCCGGACCCTACAATAACGTCTGCAGTTCTCTTGAGTCTCCTCAGGTTACTCTGCTCTCTGGACTAAACCAAATATATCTTTAATGATAGCGTGCACTTGAATAGTACATTAAAAACAACATAGGCCTTTAGGCCATACAGGTCTACATTATAAACAGTGCAGTGTACTATTAGTGGCATTGACTGAAAACAATAAACTGATGAAATCAGACCGGGCCTGTTTCAGCCGCAAAAGGTCGTCTTCAGTGAGCCCATTTTAATACCACATGTGAAGGAATCTTATTATGTGAAGGCATCTGTATTACAGTTAAGCTTTTAAGGTTGTGTGGGTGTATTCCAAAATAATTCCTGCAGCACAAAACATCTCTATAACATCTGGTTACTGATTTTTATAGCGCAGCAAAGGGAATGTAAGGTATGTTCATACCAAATACAGCAGTTCTTTCACCCACAGCATGCCTGTCTGTACTGCAACAGTATATTAAGCCTTATAAGAATTATTTCGGAATGCACCCACACAACCTTAAAAGTTTAAGTGCGACACAGGTTTCTTCATATAGCGCTGGGTCCAGATGGGTAGCCATGTTTGTCTGTAGCAGCAGAAAAGAGTGAGAGCCCAGCAGCCCGTTAAAGACTAACAAAATTTGTGGCATGGTATGAGCTTCTGTCAGGTACCAGAAGTGAACAGTGACTCGTAAAAGCTCATATCCTGCCACAAATTTTGTTAGTCTTTAGGAACATAAGAGAAGCCATGTTGTATCAGACCAGTGGCCCATCCAGTCCAACGCTCTGACAGTGGCCAAAAAAGCTCAGGCTCCATCAGAGGTCCCTCAGTGCGGCCAGGGCACTAGAAGCCCTCATACTGTTTCCCCACCCCCCCCCCAGCACCAAGAATACAGAGCATCACTGCCCCAGACAGAGTTCCAACAATACACTGTGGCTAATAGCTACTGATGGACCTCTGCTCCATATGTTTATCCAATCCTCTCTTGAAGCTGTCTATGGTTGCAGCCGCTGCCACCTTCTGTGGCAGTGAATTCCACGTGTTAATCACCCTTTGGATGAAGGAGGACTTCCTTTTATCAGTTCTAATCAGCTCAGCAATTTCATTGAATGTCCACGAGTTCTCGTATTGTGAGAAAGGGAGAAAAGGGCTTCTTTCTCTGCTTTCTCTGTCCCATTGCTTTGACATTGTTGTCAGTGTGATGTCTCTGCTTTTTATTATGTTGCCTGGGTTTACCATAGCTTTCCTCCCAAGGAACAGGCGTGCTTTAATTTCATGGCTGCGGTCACCGTCTACACAGTGATCTTGGATCCCAGGAATGTGAAGTCTGTCACTACTGCCATGTCTTCCACTTCTATTTGCCAAGGAGGGATGGGGCCAGATGCTGTGATCGTGGTTTTTTTGATGTTGAGTTTCAAACCAGTTTTTTTGCTCTCCCCTTTCACCCTCAGCAAAAGGTATTTTAGGTCCTCTTCACTTCCTGCCATTAGAGTGGTATCATCTGTGTGTCTGAGGTTGTTGATGTTTTTCCCGGCAGTCTGAATTTTGGCTTGTGCTTCATCCAGATCAGCACCTGATGGACTCTGCATATAAATTAAATAAGCAGGGTGACAATATGCGTCCTCTTTGTACTCCTTTTCCCATCCCAAACCAATCAGTTGCTCCATATCTGGTTCTGTCACTTCTTGACCCTTATACATGTTTCTCAGGAGACAGGTGAGGTGGTCTGGTAGTCCCATCTCTTTAAGTTCTTGCCACAGTTTGTTGTAATCCACACAATCGAAGGCTTTAGAGTAGTCAGTGAAGCAGAAGTAGATGTTTTTCTGGTACTCCCATGCTTTCTCCATAATCCAGCGAATATTGGCAATGTGATCTCTAGTTCCTCTACCTCTTTGAAACACGGCTTCTACTTCTGGTAGCTCTCTATCTACATACCCCTGATGGTGAGGGTTCTGGAGACCAAGTCCTCTGAAGAACGGTTGAAGGAGCTGGGCATGTTTAGCCTGAAGAGGAGGCGGCTGAGAGGTGATAGGATCACCATCTTCAAGTACTTGAAGGGCTGTCCTATAGAGGATGGTGTGGAATTGTTTTCTGTGGCCCCAGAAGGTCAGACCAGAACCATTGGGTTGGAATTAAATCAAAAGAGTTTCCGGCTCAACATTAGGAAGAACTTCCTGACCGTTAGAGCGGTTCCTCAGTGGAACAGGCTTCCTTGGGAGGTGGTGGGCTCTCCTTTCTTGGAGGTTTTTAAACAGAGGCTAGATGGCCATCTGACAGCAATGAAGATCCTGTGAATTTAGGGGGAGGTATTGTGCAGGGGGTTGGACTAGATAACCCTGGAGCTCCCTTCCAACTCTGATTCTATGCTGGAGCCTAGCATGCAGGATCTTGAGCATGACCTTGCTAGCAAGTTGAAGTGCACTGTATCATTAAAAATCCTTCTAGTTTAATTTAGTTTATTTGATTTATATCCCGCCCTCCCCACCGAAGCAGGCTCGGGTAGCTCAAAATGCACAGTAGAGTCACAATAAAATAATTAAGTTTACACATTAAATTAAAACAGTTTTGAACAAATTTAAAACCATTTGAAGAATTCGGTGCTGATTTCCAATAGTTACAGATGGCTTTCAGTGTTCTTTAGCATCCACTTAAAACTAGCATATCGGTAGTTTCAGTTAAAAGCTAGTTGGAATAATACTGTCTTGCAGGCCTTGTGGAACTGGGCAAATATACATGTTTGCACCCTTGACCTTTTAGGTATCCAATTCTGCTGTGAGGAGTTCTTCATTTGTATTCCTCTGCTCTTCTGCCTGCCCTCAGGCGCCGATGGCTTCGGCCTTCCTTTTTTCTCTCCTCAGAATGTTGTCTTGGCTCCTCAAAATTCTCTTTTTTCGCCCCCTCAGGGCCTTCCTCCAGCTTTACCTCAGAGACAAGATACCCCCGCCAAACTTCTGTTGAGGGCCAAAGCGACAGGGTTTCAAACAAAAGAGCCAATAGCTCTTCAGGGAAATATGTGACTGACCCCATGCTCCCAGCGGGCAGGATTTGCCTATAAATGACGGCCTGCTTGAAAGCCAGAGTGGTATGAGGGATGGAGTGTTGGATTTGGATGTGAGAGACCTGAGTTCAAATTCCTGCTCTGTCGTAGGAGGTTGGGTGACCCTGGACCCGTCACTGCCTCTTAGGAATGTTAGACAGATACAGTGGAGAATGTTGTAAACTGCTTTATGTCTTCATTTGGGAGGAAAATGGAGTAAATAAAAATGTCTGGGGGTAAAAGGTGAAGGTAGTCTCCTGTGCACGCACCAGTCGTTTCCGACTCTGGGGTGACGTTGCTTTCACAACGTTTTCACAGCAGGCTTTTTACGGGGTGGTTTGCCATTGCTTTCCCCAGTCATCTGCACTTTCCCCCCAGCAAGCTGGGTACTCTTTTTACTGACCTCGGAAGGATGGAAGGCTGAGTCAACCTGGAGCCGGCTACCTGAACCAGCTTTCGCTGGGACTGAACTTGGGTCGTGAGCAGAGGGCTCCGAACTGCAGTAGCTTTACCACTCTGCGCCACGGTGGACAACTTGCTAAAATTTGATTCCCATTTTCTCCAAAAGGCTGAAAAAGGGGAGGGGGGTTACATTAAGTACTTAAAAGGCTAAGAAAATATAAACATACAGCCAAATAATACCGTTAGTTTAAAAATTAACAAATCTACAAAATGCTTGTATTTATTTCACAATAGATTAAAAACAAATATCAGGCCTTACAGTAGCCTCAATTACCGTTGATAATATGTAATGACATCCACAAGTGACAGGGATTTGTCACTTTTGGCTGTCATTGCCGATTGTCAGTGATAATTGAGGCTATTGTAAGGGTCAACGTTTGTTTTTATTCCCTTGTGAAATAAATACATGTACTTTTGTTTGTTTGTTAATCTCCAGAAGGCTGGCCTTTTTTAACGCCCTGTCAGTTAAGTTTCTCCTCCTCCGCTCTCCTTTCTCGGCATCTATATTTAAGGGATCTATAATCGAAGGCTGAGGTATTAAGTGACATCAAGTATAATTGACGTTCTCTAACCCTTCCCATCAGATTGACAGAAGCTGGAGCGAAGGGTGTCACCCTTGGCATACAGAGCTGTTTATTACTAAATTGTGCTCTTGGATGCCTCATGCAGGGGCCCTTCTATTGCTAGAGATGCAGGAATATATCAGATCTGAGGTGTCAAGCGTCCCAGAAATAGCACACCGGGCAGTCATTCACTTGCGTTGGTTCTTTCGCTGTGAGGTTTTATTTTGGGGCAGACAGTAAAGGTAAAAATCTAGACGGGGGAATCCGGTGGCACCTTAAAGGCTATCAAAATTTATTTCCGCGTTTGCTTCTGTGAGTCAGAATTCACCTGAGGCAGTGAGTGATGAGCGTTTATGCTGGAATAAATATTGTTGGTATGTAAAGTTTGGCTGGACTCCAGTCTTAACTTTGCTCTAACAAGATGATGATGATGATATTGGATTTATATCCTGCCCTAGACGCTAAATCTCAGAGTCTCACAGTGATCACAATCTCCTTTACCCTCCCTCCACCTCACCGCCCTCCCAGCAGACACCCTGTGAGGTAGATGTGGCTGAGAGAGAAGCTGCCCTTTCAAGAACAGAGTCTCAGAGTGGCCTACAATCTCCTTTCTTTCCTCCCCCACAACAGACACCCTGTGAGGTGGGTGGGGCTGAGAGCTTTCCCAGAAGCTGCCCTTTCAAGAACAGAGTCTCAGAGTGGCCTATAATCTCCTTTCTTTCCTCTCCCACAAGCTGCCCCTTCAAGGACAGAGTCTCAGAGCGGCCTACAATCTCCTTTCCCTTCCTCCCCCACAACAGACACCCTGTGAGGTGGGTGGGGCTGAGAAAGCTCTCCCACAAGCTGCCCCTTCAAGGACAGAGTGGCCTATAATCTCCTTTCTTTCCTCCCCCACAACAGACACCCTGTGAGGTGGGTGGGGCTGAGAGCTCTCCCAGAAGCTGCCCTTTCAAGAACAGAGTCTCAGAGTGGCCTACAATCTCCTTTCTTTCCTCCTCCACAACAGACACCCTGTGAGGTAGGTGGGGCTGAGAGAGCTCTTACAACAGCTGCTCTTTCAGGGACAACTCCTATGAGAGCTACGGCTGACCCAAAGCCATTCCAGCAGCTGCAAGCGGAAGAGTGGGGGGTCAAACCCGGCTCTCCCAGAAAAGAGTCCGCACACAACCACTACGCCAAACTGGCTCTCCCTTAACATTCCCAGGAATTTTTGTAGGATTGAAAAATGTTTCTTTTTTCACCCTGGAGTGATGGAAATTTTGCAAAAAACCTTTGTGATACTTTGCTGTCGGTAGCCTGATCGGCTCAGTTTGTCCTGAGTTTGTCCCGGCTTCTGAGATAAGCAGGGGGTGGCCCTGCTTAGTACCTGGAAGGGAAACCGCTAAGGAAGACTAGGGGTGCTACGCAGAGGCAGGCAACGGCAAACCATCCCTAAATGTCTCTTGCTTCGAACTCCCAGTGCAAGGGGTTGGTGTGTTCCTTACGACGGTGTGTTTTTCTACTTCCCTATTAGACCTAAACAACTTTTACAGATCGAACAACGTAAAACGCATTTATAAAAATTAGCACATCTATACAAATCGGCATATTTAAGGCATTTAAAAGTATAGATACCTTGTCATATTTGTGGAAATTAAAAGTACAGATACCTTTTTCTGCCTTGACCTGGATAACCCAGGCAAGCCCAGTCTCATCAGATCTTGAAAGCTAAGTAGGGATGACCCCGGCAAGGACTTGGATGGGAGATCTCCGGAGAATACCAGGGTTGGGAGGCAGGGGCAGGCAATAAAAAGCCGCCTCTCTGAATGTTCAAACCCCAGTTGGGGTTGCCAAAAGACTACTAGGCACACTTGTGTGTGCTTGCACGCACAGTTAAAAAAAATTTTTTTTAAGTGCAGATACTTTTTTCTGTAAGAGAAATTGCTAATATACCCAGTGCTCAGTTGTAAATTCCTGTTCCTTATGTTGCCATGAAGCAGAAAACAAATGTGATATATTTAATATCAGGGGTCGCTTTGTAGAAAAATAGGTGGTGGAGCTCATCCAGAGATTGTTATGCAGCTGCACCTGCTATTCAATGGACAAGGTGGGGGGGGAGGAGGGGAAACCCTCAAAGGTTCAGGAGTTGTGCTCCTGGGCGCTCCTGCTGAATCCGAGGCCTGAATACCATATTAAATGCAAAAAATATAACTTACATATATGGGCTACTATACTGTTTTAAAAAAGCCCTGCGGCACAGAGTGGCAAGCTGCAATACTGCAGTCCAAGCTCTGCTCACGACCTGGGTTGGATCCCAGTGGAAGCTGGTTTCAGGTCGCCGGCTCAAGGCTGACTCAGCCTTCCATCCTTCCGCTGTCAAAATAGGATGAGGGGGCCACGACAAAAATCTCGGTGTCCCAGTGGCCATCTATCCCTGCTGGCACCTACTGGCACCCCTTGGGTTTGTTCCATGCAGGGCTCCCCCTTCATCACCGTTCCATCCCATCTGCTCAAATTGGATGGGATGCTGCAAGGGACTCGTAGGGAGTCCCGAGAGCCTCTACTAATTTGGTGTGGTTATGTCTCTGGTGCACCCCGAATTTAGTAACGCTCGAGCATGTATAAAATGTTTAAGGTTAGGGTTCAGTAAAGTCAGTGGGATGAAAAACAAAGTCCCCGTAATTCTCACCCGCAGTGACGCCGCTAGTTCCACGACCTGCTGCTCGGCACCGCTCAGTACTGGTCGTTCCCGTTTCCCGCTGGCTCTTCTTCCCAGGATTCTTCTCCCAGTTTGTCGATGACAATGATCTCTTAATATAAGAACATAAGAGAAGCCATGTTGGATCAGGCCAGTGGCCCACCCAGTCCAACACTCTGTGTCACATAAGAACATAAGAGAAGCTATGTTGGATCAGGCCAGTGGCCCACCCAGTCCAACACTCTGTGTCACATAAGAACATAAGAGAAGCCATGTTGGATCAGGCCAGTGGCCCACCCAGTCCAACACTCTGTGTCACATAAGAACATAAGAGAAGCCATGTTGGATCAGGCCAGTGGCCCACCCAGTCCAACACTCTGTGTCACATAAGAACATAAGAGAAGCCATGTTGGATCAGGCCAGTGGCCCACCCAGTCCAACACTCTGTGTCACATAAGAACATAAGAGACGCCATGTTGGACCAGGCCAGTGGCCCATCCAGTCCAACACTCTGTGTCACATAAGAACATAAGAGAAGCCATGTTGGATCAAGCCAGTGGCCCATCCAGTCCAACACTCTGTGTCACACAGTGGCCAAAAAAATTATATATACACACACAAACACACACACTGTGGCTAATAGCAACTGATGGACCTCTGCTCCGTATTTTTATCTAACCCCCTCTTGAAGCTGGCTATACTTGTGGCCGCCACCACCTCCTGTGGCAGTGAATTCCACATGTTAATCACCTTTTGGGTGAAGAAGTACTTTTATCCGTTTTAACCTGACGGCTCAGCAATTTCATCGAATGCCCACGAGTTCTTGTATTGTGAGAAAGGGAGAAAAGTACTTCTTTCTCTACTTTCTCCATCCCATGCATTATCTTGGAAACCTCTCTCATGTCACCACGCAGTCGACGTTTCTCCGAGCTAAATAGCCCCAAGTGTTTTAACCTCTCTTCATAGGGAAAGTGCTCCAACCCTTTCATCATTCTTCTTCCCGTGGGGTTGCAGCTGCTGAGCTGCCGGCTGGCTCCTTCACTCGTCCCTCCGCCTTCTTCGCTTCAGGTGCGCTGGTTTTCGGAGTGAGGGGGGGGGCCTCGAGGCCTCTCGAGCCAGTTTGCAGCCATGTGGTTAGGGTCTCCGCATCGAAAGCAGCGCCGGGGGGTGGGTGGTTTAAGATGCCCCCCCCCGATTGACCTGCCTTCTACCTTTCCACCCTTTGCCCCCGGCCGAGACTCACGTCCCCCCTTACTCCCTTGCTGCTGTTGGCGCTGGGGAGCCACTCTCTTCTTGTTGGCATCTACATCCCCCGCAAGTTGCACTCATCCCACCCGCGAGGTAGGGCGAGCCTGTTGGAGGGCTCGATCCAGCACGCTGGCATTCTGGCCTCTCTGGAATTCCTCGATTTTCATCTGTTCGCTCCAGCCCCGTACTTTGGCCCGAAACTCTGCCGTGTACTCTCTTACCGCCTTGACCCCCTGTTGTAGGTCTCTCGGGGTTGTTAGCGCTGGGGTCTCTTGTAAGAGGTCTTCGTACTGCGTCAGTAGTGCCCGCAGGAACGCTGCCACCGTATCTAGTTCTGGGCTTCGAGTTTCATAGAGGCTCACGTACCATCTCTTGGCGGTCCCTTTCAGGTTGGATCCTAAGTAATCCATTCGGCTGAACTCATCGGGGAAGGTGTGCCCCCAGTAGTAAATGAAGCTGTTAGCTTGTATCGAAAAATAGGCCACCTCTTTGGGGTCCCCGTCGAAGGTGGCATCCAACTCTCGGCCCCTACCATAATTGCTGGCCGCGGCGGCGGTTGGGGTTGTAGTGGTGGCAGGGATTGCTGCGGTTGGGGTTGTGGGGGCTGTTGTGGTCACACACACACACACACCCCGGGTGCTGGTGGTTGCAGTACCCGATCGAGCTGCCTCTTCACCTCTTGAGTCATGAAGGCGTTGTTCACTCGCATTTCCTCCCTGAGAGTTCTGGCCATCTCCACCATTTCAAACCTCATCATTTGGAGGAAGTCCCGTGGGTCGGGACCTTGTTCCTCCTCTTCCTCGTCTGGGATCGGATCGGTACCTCGATCTTATTTATTATTTCATTTGATTTATATCCCGCCCTACCCCACCGAAGCGGGCTCAGGGCGGCTTACAACATAAAACTCTAACAATCAGTTTAAAATACATTAATAATTTATACAGTAAAATACATAAAAACACATTTATCAATATACCATGCTACATCTTCCCTAAAAGTCGGTTCTTCAAGTATTCCAATGTTCAGATATGCTGATGTTCACGAATTTGGATATTCAGATATCCAGATATCGGTCAGTTGTATGCCAACCGGAAGAGGGTTGTCTTACAGGCCCTGCGGAACTGTCCGAGACTGTCACCCCCACTTGCCTCGGTTGTGCCTTGATCGCTGTCGTCCTCCATCCGTGTGCGTAGAGGGGGCAGCGCTAAGATCACTTCCCTCTGTGTGGGTGCTTCATCCATCAGGCTAGCAGACCTTCTGGAGCCCTAGTCCTTTGGAGTTATGAATAGTCGCTGTAGGTGCAGCGGGGACCCTTCCCAGCCGGCCTCCTGGCGTCGAGTATGTGCCACGGAGGTTGCCTCGGGGCTGTGTCGGGTCCTTGATCCTCGCCAACCAGCAGTTCTGGGTTGTCAGCGGCCTCTCCGCCATCTGGAGCTCTCTCCGCCATCACGGTAGAAAGTTTCCACTTCGGTTAAGTCCCCAGGTGGGATTACTCTCCAAATGTCAAGCGCCGATATTTCCCAATAACAGAGTCCTTTTGTTTTGAATCAGAAGATAGGTTTATTGTAAGAAACTCAGGAGCTTTGCCAAGGACGTTTTATGGGAGGGACAGTGGCTCAGTGGTAGAGCATCTGCTTGGGAAGCAGAACGTCCCAGGTTCAATCCCCGGCATCTCCAACTAAAAAGGGTCCAGGCAAGTAGGCTTGAAAAACCTCAGCTTGAAACCCTGGAGAGCCGCTGCCTGTCTGAGTAGACAATACTGACTTTGATGGACCGAAGGTCTGATTCAGTAGAAGGCAGCTTCATATGTTCATAGGACACAAGCCTTGGGAGTAATGGAGTCCCAACAGTTACACAGTTGCTATATAGGGTATCATCAAAGGTTACAGCCGCCCTGAGACACTTCGGTGAGAAGGGCGGGATATAAGTCCATTAAATAAAATAAAATAAAAATAAATAAAAAATACATTACAGATGCATACTTGAGTCACGGGTTCAAAAGTTACTAAGCAGCTATCTATTTTACTACTAAGGAATCTTAGGCTATTGAAAACATCAAAACCTTCTCACACTTCTCTGAAGAGATAAGGGTTGTCTGTGTGAAACTGGGGGGATGCGGCTTTGAGGTACGAACAGCCAGCCTATAGTGCTGGGGAGGCCAACAGTAGCTCTCCAGATGTTTTTGCCTACAACTCCCATCAGACCCAGCCAGCATGGCCAATGGGTGGGACTGATGGGAGTTGTAGGCAAAAAACATCTGGAGAACTACCGTTGGTCACCCCTGCTACAATATAAACAGCCGAGGGCCAGATGTTTTCGCTACGTGCCCTCTGGGTTGTAAATAATGGGGGAGAGCTGGAGAGCTGATGACGTGCTCTCTACATAGTAAAATGCGATCCAGAAATGAGTGCGCTTGACAGGTCCATCAGTAGCTATTAGCCACAGCGTCTTTTTAGAACTCTGTCTGGGGCAGTGATGCTCTGTATTCTTGGTGCTTTGGGTGGGGGGTAACAGTGGGAGGACTTCTAGTGTCCTGGCCCCACTGATGGACCTCCTGATGGCACCTGGTTCTTTTGGCCACTGTGTGACACAGAATGTTGGACTGGATGGGCCATTGGCCTGATCGAACATGGCTTCTCTTGTGTTCTTATGTGACACAGAATGTTGGACTGGATGGGCCATTGGCCTGATCCAACATGGCTTCTCTTGTGTTCTTATGTGACAGAGTGTTGGACTGGATGGGCCAGTGCCCTGATCCAACATGGCTTCTCTTATGTTCTTACAAGTTTTGCCATCTGAGAGGTAGGGGGAAAAAATTAAAATTTGAAGATAGAAAACAAATTCTGTAGTAAACAAAAGGAAATATAACTTAGACAGAAACTCTCCCAGGGGGTGGGTATCAGGCTAAGCTTTATAACACTGAAAACCTAGTAAACATATTAATTATTTCTGAAGCTATTTACAAGAAGCATGAGAAAGCATATGTCAAAAGAAATAAAACTAGTTATGAATTTCACAATTATCCTTACAGAGAATGAACAATTACCACAAAAAAAGCTCCTCCAAATTTTCTGGATTTTTCATCAGAAAAATGGAAAATCCTCTGACTTTTTGAATCTGTACATTTTGAATGGGTGAAATGCTTGGTTTGGTGTAGGGGTTAAGTGCATGGACTCTTATCTGGGAGAACCAGGTTTGATTCCCTACTCTTCCACTTGCACCTGCTGGAATGGCCTTGGGTCAGCCATAGCTCTGGCACAGGTTGTCCTTGAAAGGGCAGCTGCTGGGAGAGCCCTCTCAGCCCCACCCACCTCACAGGGTGTCTGTTGTGGGGAGAGAAGATAAAGGAGATTGTAAACCGCTCTGAGTCTCTGATTCAGATAGAAGGGGGGGTATAAATCTGCACTTCTTCTTATGACCAGGGTTTTATTCACTCAAAAAGGGAAAATTTCATAGGAGCTTTTCTCAGTGCACCAGAAAATGTGTTGTTTTTCCATCCCCCAAAATGAGAAAAATTCCTCGGAAGGAATCTCCAAGAGTTCAGTGTAGGGTTGCCAAGTTTAATTCAGAAAATATCTGGGGACTTTGGGGGTGGAGCCAAGAGTCTGGGCGGAGCCAGACTTTCCCATTCCCAAAATAAATACATAAAAATACAGCAGGTGCAGTTCACCTGAATAGTCATCCTTTCCTCATCCCCCAATAGCTGCAATTCTAGTAAAGGAAAGTGTAAGCACACAAAAAGCAGCCAAAACGCACAGAGTTTGCAAGCTCACATTTTTGTGATCTCACTGGGGCTTTACTCACAGGAACTGCTGTTCTTTAGGCCAACACCGGCAGATAGCGAGAGAGGTGGCGTTTTCCTCCATCCCATAAACAAGTTCCTACACAAAGACTGAAAACCATGCAAAATAAGCACAGAAGCACACACTCACACTCTTACCTGTCTCTGGTTCCTCCACAAGGACATCTGAAAAGTACAAGCTGAAAAGTACATCTGAAAAGCTACCCTGCTCTGTTTCAGACACACTCACACAAACTTACTCGCTCTGAAACGAAAGCAAAACAAGCGGAGGGACTGTGCTCTCGCAAGGCTCTGCTGCTGACCCTTCCCCATGAAGTACTTCCTGCTTCCTGCTCAAATTGAAAGACATACACATTCTAAAACCTGACCCGTTTGCAGGTTTCTAAGCCTGCCAGAGATCTAGAGGTATATCACGGCCGTGGGGGTGGGACTTTCCCCCGTCGGCCAGCTGGCTGGGAGCGGGGTGGAGCCTGTAAAACTGGGGGATCCCCCTCTGGGACCTGGAGATTGGGAAGCCTAGTCCAGTAGCACCATAAAGAGTAACAAAGTTTGCAGCAGGGGAAGAGCGTTTGCGAGTCACTTCTCACCTCTTCAGATGGTTCTTACCTGCAGAAGTGAGCAGCGACTCACGAAAGCCTCCTCCCCAGGCAGACTAATGCGGCTGCCCATCGGGATCCATCTCTTCGGAAGAAATCTGTTTTCTGAAATTTCCCGTCCTTTCCCCTGGACCTTCCCATCTCTTAAGTCTAATACAGCTACCCTTCTGGAGTTGTTAAACTCCATATCTCTTAGCATGGTGTATCAAACATCCAGTTCAGGGGCCGAATCAGGCCCCCGGAGGGCTCCTATCAGGCCCCCAAGCAACTGGCTGTCACCTGCTTCCTTCTCCCTTTCTCTTGCTTCCTTCTGCATCCCTTCCTTGGAGTAGTGTCCCAGGAAAATCATCTCAGCTTGCTTTGCCAGGCTTGCTCAATCACACAGGAGCTACAGAGCAAAACCTCTAGTTTCTCCATTGGTTGAGGCTCTCTCAATCCCACAGTAGAGCTACTGAGCCAAGCCTTTCTTCTTTCTATTCTCCTGGTCCCCTGGGAAGGAAGGAAAGAGCCAGAGCTTCCTTTGCCCAGTTCCCTGGATCCTGTGGGAGAATTACAAAGAAAGCACCTTTAAGACCAATGAGTGTTAATGTTTTAAGCATGTTTTATTTTATTTTTTAAAAATCGCTAATCGTGTTTGTCTTTGTCCTTTATAAAGTTTATATCTCTGCTAAAAAAAAAAAGGTAGAGGCAGTCCCCTGTGCAAGCACCAGTTGTTTCCGACTCTGGGGTGATGTTGCTTTCACAACGTTTTCACGGCAGACTTTTTACGGGGTGGTTTGCCATTGCCTTCCGCAGTCATCTACGCTTTCCCTCCAGCAAACTAGGTCCTTATTTGACCGACCTCGGAAGGATGGAAGGCTGAGTCAACCTCGAGCCGGGATCGAACTCAGGTCATGAGCAGAGAATCATAAATAGGTACACACATGGCCCAGCCCAACATTACCCGGCACAACAAGGTCTCATTTATGTCAGATCTGGCCCTCATAACAAATGAGTTTGACGTCCCTGTCTTAGCAGAAGGTCACATTTGGGGCAGAGGTTTAACTGGGCCTAGCGCTAAAGTATCTTTAAGCTTGGTTTGCCTGTGAAATTCACTGAAGTGCAGAGCTCTGACTTTCTTGCCGACTTGCAGATGCCATTCGAGAGATCCGGAAATATGACGACGTGACCGAGAAAGTGAACCTACAGAACAATCCTGGAGCTGTGGAGCACTTTCACATGAAACTTTTCCGAGCCCAACGCAACCTGTACATTGCTGGCTTTTCGCTGCTGATGTCCTTGTGAGTACCTGGGGCCAGATCACAAAGAACACCGGGGAAGGTGTGGGTGGTTATCAGGGAAGAGACGCTGGTTAATAAATCAGGGTTTAATAGTGGGATAGTGTTCCAGGAAAAGCAGGATTCTGCAACCTGCAGGCCAAATAGTATCCCAGGAAAAGTAGAATTCTGCAACCTACAGTCTCAATAGTGTCCCAGGAAAAGCAGAATTCTGCAACCTGCAGTCCGAATAGTGTCCCAGGAGAAGCAGAATTCTGCAACCTGCAATCTGAATAGTATCCCAGGAAAAGCAGAATTCTGCAACCTGCAGTCCGAATAGTATCCCAGGAAAAGCAGAATTCTGCAACCTGCAGTCCGAATAGTATCCCAGGAAAAGCAGAATTCTGCAACCTACAGTCTGAATAGTGTCCCAGGAAAAGCAGAATTCTGTAACCTGCAGGCCGAATAGCGTCCCAGGAAAAGCAGAATTCTGCAACATGCAGCCCCAATAGTGTTCCAGGGAAAAGCAGAATTCTGCAGCCTGCAGTTGGAATCATGTCCCGGAATGAGTGGAATTCGCAACTTGCATATGTTGTTTAAATCAAGTGCAGTTAAGTACTGTGTTGAACGTTCGGTTTTTACTGTCCATGGAGTTCTCCATTATGCACCCCCTTCAAGTGGAAGCCAGCCCTTTCAGCCTGTGATAGCTGAGGAATGCCGCAGCTTGAATGTAGGCCAGGTTAATATCTGCACTCTTAATTGGACTGACACATCTTTTTGATTATACAAATACTGATTGGATTCTGCCAGGTACATGCACAGGTGACATTGGCTTCTACAGATCCCTTGTGCTGGCAGAGGCGACTTTCTGTCACACAAGGAGTGTCCCCTGACACAAGAACAGCCCCTAGTGTCAGGTGGAGGTACTTTCTTCCAGAGAAAGGCACCTCTGCTAGTGTTGAGGAGAATGGATCCAGACCATGTTCTTGTCCAATAAGTATGTATCAGAGGTGGCCACGCTTGCTTAACGTAAGAGCCACATGGACTAAATGCCAGACGTTTGAGGGCCACAAGACATGAATGTCAGATATCTGAGAGGCTCAAGAAGGAAGGAAAATATCTGGGGAAGAGAGGTGAAAAGAAAGCAACTTTAGCACCCATTGGTCTTAAAGATGCTTTCTTTGTATTTTGCCCATAGGATCCAGGGAACTGGGGAAAGGAAGCTCTGTCTCTTTCCTTCCCCAGGGGACTGGGGGCAGGGGGAGCCTCAGCCAATAGAAGGAAGAGAGGCTTGGCTTAGAAGCTCTGCTATGCGATGAGAGAGCCTGGCAAAGCAAGCGACTCCTCCCCCCTTCCTCCCCAAGGGAGGAGCCTCAGCCAGTTGAGAAAATAGAGGTTTTGCCCTGTAGCTCTGCTGTGCGATTGAGCAAGCCTGGCAAAGCAAGCTGTGTTGCAGAAGGAAGCAAGAGAGAGGGAGAAGGAAGCAGATGACAGCCAGTTGTTCGGAGGCCTGATGGGAGCCCTCCAGGGGCCTGATTCGGCCCCCGAACTGCATGTTTGACCCCCCCTTTCTTAGAACTTGGGCACAATTCCATCGGGAACGTTAAATAAAGTGTTTGGAATCAAATTCCTGGTGGCAGCATTACATACCTTAAGAGGAAGTTGTGACAGGGAGCAGATTGGTCCCTGCCTTCTCGGATGACTTTGTTTCCCCCTTAAAACACTGGTGAATTCTCTCAAGCCTGCAGGGAGAGGAGACGTGGGCGTGGTCAGCCAGGGTTCGAACTAGGGTTGCCAAGTCCCCTGCGGCCTTTGGTGGGGGCCGTCGCATGCCGGCCACTCTAGGTGTTTCCGGGAAAACTCTATGGTTTTCCCGGACGCTCCAGCATTTTGGGAGGTAAAAACTCTATGGTACCTATTGTGCCATAGAATTTTCCCTGCCAAAATGCTAGAGCGTCCGGAAAAACCATAGAGTTTTCCCGGAAACACCTAGAGTGGCCAGCAATGTTGGGGGAGGTTTCCCCCACCAGCCCAGTGTGGGCCGGCGGGTTGGCAGCCCTATTTCAAACCCAGGTGCCTCGGTTTCCTTCTCGTATTACCAGTCGCTTTTTTCCCCCATCAGTTAACAAAACCTCATTTGCACGACTTGCCGTTTGGAATGGCACAAAACGTTCTCCTGGGAGAGCATTTCTGTTTCCTGGAACTGAGCGTCTTGTGCTCGGTCGCACATTTTTTGGGGGGCGAGAGTGGGGGAATACAACAAGCTTATTTGTTGTAAAGGAACAGGTAGGCTTTTACTGGAACAGGCAGTCTCAGCCTATCAGACGTTCCAATCTATTCTCCCCTCCCTTTGGAAATGAGCCTGCAGCCAGCCGCAAAGGCTTTCCTCTCTCTCCCCGGTTTTGTTCTTGGTGTGTGCTCTGCTTAGATTCTTCTGCTGCGTGAGCAGGCTGGAGCCCCCGAGAAAGGAGAAAGAGGCGCTGCAGCAAACTCCTACTTCGAGGCCGGATAGGACTCCGCGGTGTCAGGCAATGTTGCCTCTAAGCTGAGTTAGTGTGAGCCGGCTCACAGAGTTTTAGCCTCCAGCTCACACATTTTTCTCTTAGCTCAGGAAGGGGGACCCCAGAGCGCACTAATTGCTGCAGGAGCTCCCCACTTTCACACCAGGAGCTCACAAAGTAGAATTTTTGCTCGCTAGACCTGGGGGTCTCAAATTCATTTGGTATGAGGGCCGGTTCTGACATAAATGAGACCCTGTCGGGCCGGGCCTTGTGGGTCATAAAATGTAATGCCAGGTAGCAGAGAAAGAAACTTTATAAAGGGCACAAAGAAACACAAAGTTTTAAAAAAAAACAAACTCCGTAAAATAAATCATGCTTAAAGTATGAGCGCTCTTGTAATATTAGTATCAAAGCAAGCTCTCCTTCCCCCTCTCCACTTCCTTCCCAAGAGAGGAGCCTCAGCCAATGGGGAAAATAGAGGCTTTGCTCCGTAGCTTCTGTGTGTGGCCCAGGGGTGGAATTCTAGCAGGAGCTCCTTTGCATATTAGACCACACCCCCTGATGTAGCTAACGCTCCAAGAGCTTACAAAAAAGAGCCAGCTCTTGGAGGATTGGCTACATCGGGGGGGTGCGGCCTAATAGCTCCTGCTAGAATGCCAGCCCTGAGTTACAGGGTCAAGGGTTTGGCACTGGGAGATGGGATGGGAGACCGCCGAGGAATTCCAGGGTTGCTATGCAAGGGCGGGCCGCTGCAATGACCAGTAATCTATCTAGCCCAGCACCTTGTCTCACACAGTGACCAAGCAGCTGCCCTGGACAGCCAACAGCAGGACAATACAGGCTGAGGCCTTCCCCCGGTAAGAACCCTGCTGGATCAGACCAGGGTTGCATCTAGTCTGGCACCCTCTCTTACGCAGTGGCCAGCCAGTTCCAGAAGTCTGGAGTCCAGATCACGACGTGAAGTGATGGTATCGCTTTAATCTGCTCCGGTAAGACCTCACCTGGAGCATTGCGTTCAGTTTTGGGCACCGCATTTTAAGAAGGGTATAGACAAGCTGGGACGGGTCCAGAGGAGGGCGACAAAGATGGTGAGGGGTCTGGAGACCAAGTCCTAAGAGGAAAGGTTGAAGGAGCTGGGGATGTTTAGCCTGGAGAGGAGGCGGCTGAGAGGTGACAGGATCGCCATCTTCAAGGACTTGAAGGGCAGTCCTAGAGAGGAGGGTGTGGAATTGTTTTCTGTGGCCCCAGAAGGCAGGACCAGAACCAATGGGTTGAAATTAAATCAAAAGAGTTTCTGGCTCAACATTAGGAAGAACTTCCTGCCCGTTCGAGCGATTCCTCAGTGGAACAGGCTTCCTCGTGAGGTTTTTCAGCAAAGGCCAGATGGCCATCTGACAGCCATGAAGATCCTGTGAATTTAGGGGGAGGTGTTTGTGAGTTTCCTGCATTGTGCAAGGGGTTGGACTAGATGACCCTGGAGGTCCCTTCCAACTCTTACGATTCCTCTGTTGAGCCAACAGCAGGACGAAGAGGCCGAGGCCTTCATGAGAACACCAGAAGAGCCATGCCGGATCAGACCAGGCGTCCGTCTTGTTCAGCATCCGGTCTCACACAGCGGCCAGCCAGTTCCTCTGGAGGGCCGGCAACGGCACAGAGACCAAAACCTTTCCCTGATGTTGCTTCCTGGCTCTGTGATTCAGAGGATTAATGCTGGTGGGAGGTTCACCTCAGCCACTACGGTTGGTAGCCGTTCCTAGACTTACCCTCCAGGGGTCTATCTGATCCCCTTTTAAGATCAGTGACACCTTTATAGCCAGTGAAGTTTTATTCTCAAAATGTATCCTTTTTGTGTGCACCTGCATTGCCTTCTAAGCTGCTCATTCCTGTGGGGGGCCACATCCTCTGGCAGCGAGTCCCACATTTTAATCACTCTCTGCATAAAGCAGGATTTCCGTTTGTCCGTCCCGAACCTACCGCCCATCAGCTTCGTTGGATGCCCTCGAGTTCTAGTCTTTTGGGAGAGGGAGGGAAAAGTTCTCTTTGTCAACTCTCTCCACCCCATGTTAGCCGCTGCCCTTGGAAACGGTATGGAGTCACTATAAGTTGGCAAGATCGCTGCAGATGGTGACTGTAGGCATGAGATTAAAAGACGTTTGCTACTTGGGAGGACAGCTGTGGCAAACGCAGGCAGTAAAATAAAAAGTAGAGACATCACCCCGCCAACAAAAGTCCGTATAGTCAAGGCGATGGTATTCCTAGTAGTAATGTATGGCTGTGAGAGTTGGACCATAAGCAAGGCTGAGTGCAGAAAAATAGATTCTTACAAGCTGTGGTGCTGGAGAAGACTCTTGAGAGTCCCTTGGACTGCAAGAAGATCCAATCAGTCAGTCCTAAGGGAAATCAGCCCAGATTGTTCCCTGGAATGTCAGATGCTGAAGCTGAAGCTCAAATACTTTGGCCACTCAATGAGAAGGGAGCACTCCTTGAAGAAGACCCTGATGCTGGGAAAGACAGAAGCCAAAAGAAGAAGGAGACAGCAAAAGATGAGCAAAGAAGAATAGATGCTTTTGAGATGTGGTGCTGGAGAAGACTCTTGAGAGTCCCTTGGACTGCAAGAAGATCCAATCAGTCAGTCCTCAGGGAAATTAACCCAGACTGTTCCCTGGAAGGTCAGATGCTGAAGCTGAAGCTCAAATACTTTGGCCACTCAATGAGAAGGGAGCACTCCTTGGAGAAGACCCTGATGCTGGGAAAGACAGAAGGCAAAAGAAGAAGGGGATGGCAAAAGTGGAGATGGGTGGAGAGCGTTACTGAAGTAACGAACACGAATTTGAGCAGACTTCGCAGGATGGTGGAAGACAGGAGGGCCTGGCGTGACTTGGTCCATGGGGTCGCAAAGAGTCGGACTCGACTGTGCGACTAAACAACAACAAACAAAAAAGCAATAGGGCAGGGGTGACCAAACTGTGGCGTGGGAGCCACATGTGGCTCTTTTAACACACGTGTGGCTCTCAAAGCCCCCACCGCCCCATCAGCCACTTTCGTATCTCTCCGGTGTTCATGTTGGCTGCCAGATTTTGAATGAAGCTGGTTCAGGGTTGAACTGGGGTGCTGTGCCGCTGCTAGCCACACGGTGGCAGGCTAGCCATGTTCTTTTAACGACAATTGAAATTGATTCACCATCCCTGGTGTCTGGGGGCTTTTGGCACCTGCTCAAGTCGGACCAGTGAAGCCTCTGAGCGTGTGTAGAGCACTTTCCCACAATGCAGCAGGCTTTGCGCATGTCGAGTTGCTCTAAGGATGTGTGCTGGAGGCTTTTTTGCCTTCCTCTGGGAATAGAGCAGGAATCACTGGTGGAGTGGGAGAGGGAGGTAGTTGTGAGTTTCCTGCATTGCTCAGGGGGTTGGACTAGATGACCCTTGGAGGTCCCTTCCAGCTCTGTTTCTAGAGGCTTCAAGCCTGCTTCAGTCCCGCCGTGTTTTTTGCATTTGTCAGTGAGTTGGAGTGAAATTCCAAACCCTCTGGTGTTCTTTTCCTCCCTCCCGGTAAATTTCGATCACGCTCCCTGTTCATTTTTGTGGTCTGTGTCAACTGATCTCGGCAGCTCACAGCCCATCTGATCCAGCAAGCTACCCCCTCCCTGGCGCTGGAGACGAACCGCGGGCTGTCCGTGCCCACTCTGGTGTCTGCCCTTCCAGCTCTCCAGCTTAATGAGCAGCTGTCTTTTGGCTGGCCAGAGCAGCTGACAGAGGGAGTGAACAATGCCTTTGGGTCATCGGTCAGCCGCCTGGCCACAGAGACCTGTACAGCACCCGGCTGCACAGCTGGGACTCCCGTTTCTGTTGTGTGTCTCATAAGGGGGCAGGTTGCTTTGGTTTTGAGTCCAGTTCTTGCAGAGTCCGGAGCTAGGGTTAAGGTAGCCAATCCCCAGGTGGGTAAATAAAAAAACCCACTAAGAGACACTGGTGAATCAATACAAGACAGTGTATTGTAGAGGTCAGTGGTGTTCTCACCAAGCTTGCACACAGAGCTTCAAATAGACAAGAGCAAGTAGCAAAAAGACATTTTGCAGTTCAAAAACAGTCTTTCCAATCACCAAGGAGTAACAATATCCCAGTATTTAGTTCATAGAACTAAAGGAAGCCCTTCCAAAGATGTCTCTTCTAGATGCCAAGACGTTTCATCCGTCTTTCTTCAGTTTGGAGGCTTCTTTTATCACTGGAACCCAATTCCAGGAAATCTAACAGACATGTTCTGAACCTTGTTGGTCTTCTGTGAATATGTTGTAAAGATTGGTCTGAACACTGTACTTTCGTTGATGCAGCCCAAAATTGCATTTGCCTTTTTAGCCACCACATCACACTGTTGACTTATGTTCAGCATATGGTCCACTGAGACCCCGAGATCCTTTTTGCACATACTGCTGCTAAGACCAGTCCCTCCCATCCTATAAACATTCATTCTACCTAAATGCAGAATTTTACATTTATCCCCGTTAAAGTCCCTGTTAAAATTTAAAGTTAAAATTGCTGTCTTTCTACCTCTCCCTCTCTCCCTCTGTTTCCCTTCCTTCCCCTCCCCCCTCCCCTCCCCTTCCCTTCTTCCAACATCTGCTGTTCATGTCCTGCGGCTCTCAAACATCTGACATCGATTCTCTGTGGCTCTTACATTAAGCAACTTTGGCCACCCCTGCCCTAGGACGGTGGCTCAGTGGTAGAGCATCTGCTTGGGAAGCAGAAGGTCCCAGGTTCAATCCTTGGCATCTCCAAAAAAGGGTCCAGGCAAATAGGTGTGAAAAACCTCAGCTTGAGACCCTGGAGAGCCGCTGCCAGTCTGAGAAGACAATACTGACTTTGATGGACTGAGGGTCTGATTCAGTATAAGGTAGCTTCATATGTTCATATAGACCCTGCCAGCTGCCTCACCTCAGGGTATGCCAGTGTTGGGCCCTGTGTGGCATTCCAAAGTGCTGTTGTGTTTCCCTGTTCTGTATCTCAAACTTCACTGGAAAGGAAGTTCTGTCTTCGGTCTCTCGTCTTCCTCCCCCCTCCCCAACGCGCTGAACGGAGTTCCCATTTTGCCAGTCTAACTTTATTGCCCGAAGCGGAGGGCCTGTTGCAGTGAAAATTAAATTAAATTAATTGAGGTTCACTTCTAATTAAAAAGGGATTAGACAGATTCACGGGGGAGAAGTCTGGCAGTGGTTACTAGGCTTAGAGGCTAAAGGCAGCTTCTGTGTTTCGCCACAGTCCGCTGCTGAATCCCAGAGCCAGAAGGCAACAAGGGAAGGCTTTGTTGTTGGAACTCCAGAAGAACTGGTTGACCACTTTGTGAGAGACGATGCTGGACTAATGGACCACTGGTCTGATCCAGCAGGGCTCTTCTGATGTTCTTATGAAGGCCTCAGCGTCCCTGCCCTGTTGTTGGCCCTCCAGAGGAGCTGGTTGGCCACTGTGTGAGATGGGAGGCTGGACTAGATGGACCACTTGTCAAATCCAGTAGGGCCTTTTGTTCTTATGAAGATCTTGGTCTCTATGCCCTGTTGTTGGCCCTCCAGAGGAACTGGTTGGCCACTAGGTGAGACAGGGTGCTAGACAAGATGGACCTTCAGTGGTCTGATCCAGCAGGGCTCTTCTGATGTTCTTATGAAGGCCTCAGCGTCTCTGCCCTGTTATTGGCCCTCTAGAGGAACTGGCTGTCCACTGTGTGAGACAGGAGGCTGGACTAGATGGTTGCTGGTCTGATCCAGCGGGCCTCTTCTGATGTTCTTATGAAAGCCTCAGCCTCTGTGCCCTGTTGTTGGCCCTCCAGAGGAACTGGTTGGCTACTGTGTGAGACAGGAGGCTGGACTAGATGGACCACTGGTCTGCTCCAGCAGGGCTTTCATGATGTTCTTATGAAGGCCTCAACCTCTCTGCCTTGTTGTTGGCCCTCCAGAGGAACTGGCTGGCCACTGTGTGAGACAGGAGGCTGGACTAGATGGACCACTGGTCTTACCCAGCAGGACTCTTATGATGTTCTTAAGAAGGCCTCAGCCTCTCTGCCTTCCTGTTGACCATCCAGAGGAACTGGCTGGCCACTGTGTGAGACAGGAGGCTGGACTAGATGGACCACTGGTCTAATCTGGTAGGGTCTTATGTTCTTATGAAGGCCTTCGTCCTATTCCATTTTCCTTTATTAGCTTCCATGACCAAAGGATTTAAGCTGAACCAGAAGAAGGCCTTGGTCTCTGTGTCCTGTTGTTGGCCCTCCAGAGGAGCTGGTTGGCCACTCCTTAAGGAAAAGTGAAGGGCCCTTCAAGCGTTCTTAGCGGCTTGGTTGCATACAGGCTGTGGTTGTTCTTTCCCTGGACAAGGAGCCATGTTTTAAAGTACCAGAAGAATGAGCTGGCAATAAAAAGAGAGGCCTTGAGAAAGGGAGACTTTGAAGGAGATGAACAGGCATTTAGGGAACAAAGTTTCAGCCCAGCGACACCTGGTCAGTTCAGGGGGGGCAAACTTGCTTAACATAAGAGCCACATAGAATAAATATCAGATGTTTGAGGGCCACAAGACATGAACGTCAAATGTTTGGGAACTGGAAGGAAGGAAGGAAAATAGATGGAGGAGGGAGGGAGAGGTGGAAATAAAGCAACTTTATCTTTAAATGCATTCTCCAAGCTGCTGGCTGGCTTGGCTTGGAGAAGTGATTTAAAGAGAGAAACATCTTCTCAAAGTCTGCTGACGTAGTGGGGGCTTCAAGAGCCACAGAATATGTGTGAAAGAGCCACAGTCGGCCACCCATGGTGTAGTAAAGTACATGGAGTCTTATCTGGGAGAACTGGGCTTGATTCCCCACTCCTCCACATGCAGCTGTTGGTGTGGCCTTGAGTCAGTCACCAACTCTCAGCGAGCTGTCCTGGGAAGAGCAGTTTCTGTCAGAGCCCCCTCAGCCCCACCTACCTCACAGGGTGTCTGTTGCAGAGAGGGAAAGGAGATTGTAAGCTGCTCTGAGACTCCTTTAGGTAGTGAAGGAAAAAAGGAAAAGTCCCCTGTGCAAGGACCAGTCATTTCCGACTCTGGGGTGATGTTGCTCTCACTTTTTCATGGCGGACTTTTTACGGGGTGGCTTGCCGTTGCCTTCCCCAGTCATCTACGCTTTCCCCCCAGCAAGCTGGGTCCTCATTTGACCGACCTCGGAAGGATGGAAGGCTGAGTCAACCTGGAGCCGGCTACCTGATAAACCCAGCTTCCGCCGGGGATCGAACTCCGGTCGTGAGCAGAGCTTAGGACTGCGCTACTGCCGCTTTAACAGTCTGCGCTGCGGGGCTGCTCTTAGGTAGCGAAGGGCAGGGTATAAATCCAGTCTCCTTCTCCCTTTAAGACCAAAAAAGTGTAATTCCGGGTGCCAGCTTCTAGTGTGCCCACAAAAGCTTGGCCCGGAATTACACTTCTTTGGTCTTAAAGACACCCCTGTACTCACACTTTGTTCTGTAGCTTCAGACTAACATAGCTGCCCGTGTGGATGTATCTTCATTGAAGGTATTTAGGGAGGGGGTCTTAGCCAGTGAGCTCTTTAGGGAAAAAAAAAAAGCAAAAAACCAAACAGGAGTTGAATTGCAAAATAACCAGAACCGGTGAGATTGGCAAAAGGAGAGAGTTGTTCTTGCAGAAGACGGGGCTCCAGAGGCTTTGGAAGAGCCCTTTGAGTCACGCATCTTGACCACTTGCCTGTATCTCAGCTGGTACGTTAGGCCAAGTGGTATAAATGGATGGGGAGGGACGGTGGCTCTGGTAGAATATCTGCTTGGTAAGCAGAAGGTCCCAAGTTCAGTCCCCGGCATCTCCCAACTAAAAAGGGTCCAGGCAAATAGGCGTGGAAAGCCTCAGCTGGAGAGCCGCTGCCAGTCTGAGTAGACAATACTGACTTTGATGGACCGAGGGTCTGATTCAGTATAAAACAGCTTCACGTGTTCATATGTTCATGGGGAGGGACGGTGGCTCAGTGGCAGAAAATCTGCTTGGTAAGCAGAAGGTCCCAGGTTCAATCCCCAGCATCTCCAACTAAAAAGAATCCGGGCAGGTCGGCGTGAAAAACCTCAGCTTGAGACCCTGGAGAGCCGCTGCCAGTCTGAGTAGACAATACTGACTTTGATGGACCCAGAGTCTGATTCAGTAGAGGGCAGCTTCATATGTTCATGGGGAGGGACGGTGGCTCAGTGGCAGAGCATCTGCTTGGTAAGCAGAAGGTCCCAGGTTCAATCCCCAGCATCTCCAACTAAAAAGAATCCAGGCAAGTAGGCATGAAAAACCTCAGCTTAAGACCCTGGAGAGCTGCTGCCAGTCTGAGTAGACAAGACTGATTTGGGTGGACCTAGGGTATGATTCAGTATAAGGCAGCTTCATATGTTTTGGGGCCTGTTGTCTTCCAGACAGCAGTATTGGGACACTCTTAAGTAGGGATTCCTGTGATGGAGCTATGGTCTGAACTTTTGTCTAAGTTCACAGGAAGTGGACGCCACCATGAAAGCCCTCTTGTTTTGTAACCCACGGGTGGCCAGACTTGCTTAGTGCAAGAGCCTTGTAGAATAAACATCAGGTGTTTGAGAGCTGCGAGACATGAATGTCAGATGTTTGAGAGTAGGAAGGAAGGAAAGTAGATGAGGGAGGGAGAGGTGGAAAGAAAGCAACTCAAAATGCATTTCGCTAAGCCAGGGCATCAAACATGCAGTTAAGGGGCCCAATCAGGCCCCCGAAGGGCTCCTATCAGGCCCCCGAGCAACTGGTGTCTTCTGTTTCCGTCTCCCTATATATTGCTTCCTTCTGCATAACAGTTTGCTTTGCAAGGTTTGGCTCAATCGCACAGGAGCTACAGAGCAAAACTTCTATTTTCTCCATTGGCTGAGGCTCCTCCCTTCAGGAAGGAAGTGGGGAGGGAATAGTTTGCTTTGCCAGGCTCTTTCAATTGCATGATGAAACTACTGACCCATGCCTCTCTTCCCTCTTTCCCTCTATTGGCTGAGGCTCCTCCCCTTCTAGTTCCCTGGGGAAGGAAGGAAAGAGCCAGAGCTTCCTTTGCCCAGTTCCCTGGATCCCATGGGAGAAATACAAAGAAAGCACTTTTAAGACCAACAAGTGCTAACATTTTAGGCATGTTTTAAGTTTTTTAAAAAGTATATTTGCGTTCGTGTCTCTGCTACCTGATCTTAAATAGGTACACACTTGGCTCGACACGACAAGGTCTCATGTCAGATCTGGCCCTCCTAACAAATGAGTTCGACACGACACCCCTGCTCTAAGCTGCTGGCTGGCTTGACTTGGCATGGATAAGTGATTTAAAGAGACAGATACCTTCTCCAAGCCGGCTGATGGGGCGGTGGGGGCTTTGAGAGCCACACAGTATGTGTGGGAGAGCCACATGTGGCTCCCGAGCCACAGTTTGGCCACCCCTGGCGTTAACCTCAGGAGGTGGATCTGCCTCTCTGCCTGTCTCAGCGGCTTAGTAGCTCACTGAAGTTGTGGAACCTCTGTGTGCCAGCTGTCCTTTTATTACTTGGCGGGGAGTGTGTTGGTATTTCTGCAGTGACCTCTGTGTTGCGTCTCGCCCATCAGTTTCCAAGCCACGAGAAAATCGGTTCCCTGTTTTGCAACCAGGCTATAAAAGAATTCCCGTCAAATGCGGAAGAGGAGCTCAAACGCTGCAGGGCGGGGGACAGAGCCGCATTGAGCGCAACCCCTATTTTATTGCCTGTTTGCTGCATTGATTTGCCGCGGCTGCGTGCCAGTGTATGGGCAGTGCCGCCCTGAAGGGCAGAGCATGGAAGCCTTTGGTTCTCTAGGTTGTGCTGTGGAGATGGGGCCGGGGTCCAGATCCTCAGTGCACCGCGCAGTTCCCAGCTTTCCTTGGCTTGGACGGGGATTGGCCAAATTTTCTTAACGTAAGAGCTACATAGAATAAGCGTCAGATGTTTGAGAGCCGCGGGACATGAACATCAGATGTTTGAGAGCCACCAAACAGGAAGGAAGGCAGGCAGGCAAGCAGGCAAACAGATGGGGGCAGGAGGAGGGAGGGAGAGGTGGAAAGAAAACAACATTAAATGCATTCTTTTTTTTCCTTTTTTTTAAAGGTAAAGGTAGTCCCCTGTGCAAGCAGCAGTCTTTTCCAACTCTGGGGTGACATTGCATCATGATGTTTTCACAGCAAACTTTTTACAGGGCGGTTTGCCATTGCCTTCCCCAGTCATCTACGCTTCCCTCCCCCCCCCCCCCCCAGCAAGCTGGGGGCCCATTTGACCGACCTCAGAAGGATGGAAAGCTGATTCAACCTGGAGCCGGTGACCAGAACCCAGCTTCCTCTGGGATCGAACAGATCTTGAGAAGAGCTTAGGACTGCAGTACTGCAGTTTTACCGCTCCGCGCCACGGGGCTCTTGGGTAAATGCGTCCTACAAGCTACCAACTGGTTTGGCTTGGCGATGTGATATAAAGAGAGAAATGCCTTCTCCAAGCTGGCCAACAGGATGGTGGGGGCTTCAAGAGCCACACAATATGTGTGAAAGAGCCACGTGTGGCTCCCGACCCACAATTTGGCCACCCTGGCCCAGACTTTCCCCTTGGCATTCCCCAGTGTGGGAATGACAGCCAGTTTCCTCTGAAGGCAGCCATTTGTAGCGCCTTTTCAAGTTGGGTAACTTGGGGCCTCCGTGGCGCAGAGTGGTAAAGCTGCAGTCCAAGCTCTGCTCACGACCTGAGTTCAATCCCGGCGGCAGCTGGGTTTTCAGGTAGCTGGGTCAAGGTTGACTCAGCCTTCCATCCTTCCGAGGTTGGTCAAATGAGGGCCCAGCTTGCTGGGGGGAAAGTGTAGGTGACTGGGGAAGGCAATGGCAAACCACCCTGTAAAAAGTCTGCCATGAAAATATTGTGAAAGCAACGTCACCCCAGAGTTGGAAAGGACTGGAGCTTGCATAGGGGACTACCGTTGCCTTTAACTTGGGGCCAAAACACACCATGATGCTGGGGATTTCGACTGAGGGGTGACATGTTAGAGGGTTACAACATTATGCATGGGACAGAGAAGGTAGAGAAAGAAGTCCTTTGCTCCCTTTCTCACAATACAAGAACTCGTGGGCACTCAATGAAATTGCTGAGCAGTCAGGTTAGAATAGATTAAAGGAGGTTCTTCTTCACCCAAAGGGTGATTAACATGTGAAATTCACTGCCACAGGAAGTGGTGGCAGCTACAAGCATAGCCGGCTTCAAGAGGGGATTGGATGAACATATGGAGCAGAGGTCCATGAGTGGCTATTAGCCACAGTGTATTGTTGGAACTCTCTGTCTGGGGCAGTGATGCTCTGTATTCTTGGTGCTGGAGGGGGGGGGACATAAGAGAAGCCATGTTGGATCAGGCCAATGGCCCATCCAGTCCAACACTCTGTGTCACACAGTGGCAAAAATATACACACACACACACACTTGTGGCTAATAGCCACTGATGAACCTCTGCTCCATATTTTTATCCAATCCCCTCTTGAAGCTGGCTATGCTTGTGGCCGCCATCACCTCCTGTGGCAGTGAATTCCACATGTTAATCACCCTTTGGGTGAAGAAGGACTTCCTTTTATCCATTTTAACCTGACTGCTCAGCAATTTCATTGAATGCCCACGAGTTCTTGTATTGTGAAAAAGTACTTCTTTCTCTACTTTCTCCATCCCATGCATAATCTTGTAAACCTCTATTATGTCACCCCGCAGTTGACATTTCTCCAAACTAAAGAGAAGAAGAAGAAGAAATTGGATTTATATTCCACCCTCCACTCAAGAGTCTCAGAGCGGCTCACAGTCTCCTTTATCTCCCTCCCCCACAATAAGACACCCTGTGAGGTGAGTGGGGCTGGAGAGGACTCTCACAGCAGCTGCCCTTTCAAGGACAACCTCTGCCAGAGTTATGGCTGACTGAAGGCCATGCCAGCAGGTGCAAGTGGAGGAGTGGGGAGTCAAACCTGGTTCTCCCAGGTAAGAATCTGCACACTTAACCACTACACCAAATTGGCTCTCTCGAGCCCCAACAGTGGGAGGGCTTCTAGTGTCCTGGCCCCACTGGTGGATCTCCTGATGACATCTGGGTTTTTTGCCTGTGTGACACAGAGTGTTGGACTGGATGGGCCATTGGCCTTATCCAACATGGCTTTTCTTACGTAAAAATGCCCCGTGTTTATGGAACTCAGATTAGGTCCATGGTGCAGTCTTTCCCCTAGCGCCTCTAAACCTAATAACATTTCCCCCAGATTTTAGAAGTGGGTCATTGCCCAATTCCGGAAAGCCTGTAAGACAACGCTATTTTACCTTGCGTTTGATCGTTAGTCATTAACTGGAATTAGTAACATCAAACCTGCAATGTCAGCGCCTCAGATATCAGATGAGAAGAATGGTTATAAAGTTTAATTGAATGACTTCTACTTAAGTTATCTATTTAATCTTTTACTGAATGGTCTGGGAATTAGCACACCGACCGTTTTAATTCATGTTTTTGTTGGCCTTGTTATCATATGCTGCGAGCCTCCCTGAGCCCACTTGTCGGGGAGGGCAGGGTATAAATCGAATATACTAAACCAGGGGTGGCTAAACTGTGGATCTTCTTCGTGGTCTCTGTGCAGTCACACACATGGGTCTTGCCGCAGGCAACGGATCCGTACCTCGGAGCTCCAATAGCTCGCCTATAGCGTCTTTTGGCGCGCTTTCCTCCCGCCCTGGGGAGCAGGCAGCGACTGCGCATGCCTGGAGCGGGGGGAGAGCGCCCATTCCACTCAGTTTCTTCCCTACCGCCACCCGGACATCACCTACCTCGCTGCGTTTCCTCCTTAGCTCGCTTTTCTCTTCATCCTTATCTCCCTCTGGTATCGTATTCTCGTCCCTTTATTCCTTACTATTTTCGTCCTTTTAAAATATATATATAAAAAAAAGAATCCGTTTTCTGCGCTTCCTTTCCCCTTTTCTTCCCCTCCCTCCCCTCCCTTGTCCGGAGCGCATGGAAGGGAAGGTTACCTTCAAAAAGTGTAGGCGCTGTGGGTCTAAAATCCCCACCACTGACGGCCACAGCCTTTGCCTTTTCTGCCTCGGAGAAGCCCACCGGGTCAACTCCTGTGCACATTGTGCGAATTTCAGGAAACAGGCCCGTAAAAACCGCGCAGCAAGGCTCCGGAGCTTTCTGCTTGAACTGTCTTTGCGGGCGATGCCCACATCTTCCTCGCCGCCTCCCCCACCTAGAGCGGGAGATTCGGCCGCTTCGGACGTGCCTCTCTCGCATAAGCAGACGCACAAGTCCATAAAGAAACTTTCGAAGCACGCCGGGACCGGCCATAAGTCTTCAAAAAAGTCGCGTCATCCAGGCCCCGAGGGATCGGCGCCGAAAGCACCACGTCATTCGAAAGCGACGGATTCGACTCCGAGGAAGTCTTCAGAGTCGCGCTCGACCGAGTCGCACCCGACCTCGCACTCGCATCGGGCCTCAACTTCGGCTCCTGACCCTATGGATGCCTTAACCTCACAACTCCGGCTCCCGTCGGAACTCTCGGCTCCGTCAGATGTGATCACTGACATGCCGCAGCTCACTCAACAATCTTCTACGGCCGTAGAAGTTATCCCTATTCACTCTCGTTCACCGTCGGTCCACAGCGTAGTTCCTTCGGACTTCTTGGAACCCGACCCGTCCGATCCTACTCAACACTACCCGAAGTCTTCACTTCGAATTGGATCTTTCCAGGACGTCGCACTTTCCCCCCTCTATAGGGATTCAGCGACCCAAAGCTCTACTCATCGACTCCGTTCGCATTCCCCAGAGACCCAAAGACCGCGTCGGATTCGATCACGCTCACCGACTCCTATGCCTCCTCGGTATCGCTCTCGCTCCCCGCGGGGATACCGCGATTCCGGCTCCTCCGCCTACTATGACCGGTATGACCCGTATGCTCGTCCTCGCTACGACTACTCTTCGCAGTCACGATTGCCTTCGCCAAGGGTTAGGTCTCGTCATCGCCGATCTTGCTCTCCTTCCTACGAGGGAACTCACCGCTCCAGATATCCAGACCTCGGTCGTGATGTCGTTGCCCCTCGGATCCGCTATGACGACTCTCCTCGAACCCAAGTATACGATCCTCACCAAACCCGAGCATACGGTCGATTCCGTGACCTTCCTCCAATCCGACATTCTCCTCGAACCCGTGACGTCGGTCGACTCCGAGACCTCTCCGAACCCCGAGAATCCGATCACCTCCCTAGACAGTCGGCTCTGTCTCCACTGCATGATCGTCCTCGGGACCTCAACAAGCCTCTTACTATCCCCTCCGGAACCTCCACGGCTCCCATCCGGGTTTCTCCGACTCGACCATCCCAGGACACTCACACTCCCAAGCTTCGTTCTTCGGCTTCGGAGTCGATCGCTCCGCACCACTCACCCAACGCTGACGACTCCCACTCTGATCGGGAATCCTCCCTCTCATCGAATTCGGAGGATCACCCTGCCTCTGTCGCTTCGGAATCTACACCACAGCTGCGCCTTTCACCATCAGACGCTTCCAAAGCATACCTGAACCTCATCACCACTATGGCTGATGCTCTCCAGATTGCCTTGCCGTCTGACTCTCCTAAAGTGTCAGACATTGTACATGACTTAGTACAGGCTGACTTCCCACCAGGGTCACTTCTTCCGATGCTACCCGTACACCTCGAAGGGTTGCGAGAGGCAAGGGACAAGCCGGCCTCTGTGCCGCCTACCTCCAAACGATTCGACTCTCTCTACAGGGTTCATGCCCCAGATGCTAAATTCTTGGCTACTCACCCTGCGCCCAACTCCATTATTGTTCACTCTGCAACTAAGGCCAAGCCCTCACGGCACCCTACACCACCAGATCGCGAAGGGAGGAAGCTGGACACCCTTGCGCGGAAGTTATTCACTCTGGCCTCTACCAATTCCAAGCTCAACAACTACTTGGCTTATTTTTCTGCCTATGTTTTCAATCTAGCCAATCAATTCACACCCTTAATCCCTTCTCTCCCTGAAACCTCTCAGAGAACGGCCTCCAATTTGGTCTCAGAATTGTCCAGAGTCTCCAAACAGCAGATAAACACCGTACGACATGCTGTTTCCTGCTCTTCGAGGGTCTTTGCCTCCTCCGTCGCCTTGCGCCGTCATGCTTGGCTGCGTTCTACCAACCTGCAGCCCGACATCAAGCAGAAGATAGAGGACTTGCCCTTCGATGGCCTAGGCCTTTTCCATGCGTCCACGGACGAAGTGTTAACCTCTGTCGATGATGGCCGCAAACGCGCCAAACGCCTGGGAGCTTCCCAACCTAACTCCCAGCAGTTCAATCGAGCAAAAACTTGGAGACCATCATTTCCAAAACGACAACGGTCACCAAAACAAGCTGACTACTGGAGGCGGAAGGGTCCACAACCAAAGCCTCATTTCCAACAGCGGCCTAAGCCCCAGCAATCTAAGAAGGCCTCTCTCCAGACCAAGCAGTCTCTTTGACTCTTTCACAAATCCACTTGCTCTCCAGACTCCACCGTCCTACAGCACACGTCTCCTTCCGTTTCTTCCCAATTGGAACTCGATTACAACCGACTCCTGGGTGCTGACCATCGTGCGCCTAGGTTACGCAATCGAGTTCATTTCTCCACCTCGCCACCACTACTTCATTTCTACCCCCCCGTCTTCACTCCTCCATCAGGAAATTCTGGACTTGCTCCAGAAAAATGCCATAGAACCCGTTCCTCCTCAACATCGAGGGACAGGCTTCTACTCGAGATACTTTCTGGTCCCCAAGAGGGGTGGAGGCAAGCGTCCTATTCTAGATCTGCGAAACCTCAATCGATACATCGAATACAGGAAGTTCAGAATGATTTCCCTGCAGTCCATCTTGCCCCTGATTCCCAGGAATTCCTGGATGGCTTCCCTAGATCTCCAGGACGCTTACTTCCATGTGACCATTCGACCTCAACATCGGAGGTATCTGCGATTCGCCATGGGTCAGGACCACTTCCAATATGTGTCCCTACCATTCGGCCTCTCCACTGCACCCCGCGTTTTCACCAAGTGCATGGCAGTGGTGGCAGCTGCTCTTCGCATCCGGAACATCCCAGTCTTCCCATATATCGACGACTGGCTTTTCATAGCTCCGACTCAACATCAGCTGCAGAGCAACCTCAACAGAGCTCTCACCCTGCTGAAATCCCTGGGTCTTCGTGTGAATGCTGCAAAATCTCACCTCACACCTACCCAGGACCTCAAGTTCATAGGGGCCCTTCTGCGCACCTCTCTCCATCGTGCCTTCCTCCCCCAGGATCAGGCACTAACTATCATTGCCTTAGCCAAGTTAGTTCAACAACAGCCTCGTCAGTCTGCATTCACAATCCAACGCCTGCTGGGCCTCATGGCCGCCACAACATCTGTCCTTTACTTTGCCAGACTTCGGATGCGACAACTACAGCTCTGGTTTGTATGAGCCTACCATCCTCAGGCGCAACCGCAGAGCGTTTTACTCACTGTTCCACAGAGAGCACTTCTATCTCTCACTTGGTGGACTATGCCCGACAACCTGCTCGCAGGCATGCCGTTTCTACCGACTCCTCCGATGGCTGTTGTGACAACAGACGCCTCCAAGTGGGGATGGGGAGCCCACTTAGAGGACAAGACCGTCAGGGGGCTTTGGACTCCCTCCGAGAGGGCCATGCACATAAACTGCCTAGAACTGATTGCTGTACACAGGGCCCTCCAATCGTTTCTCCCTCTGATCAGGGACCGACACGTTCAAATTTCCACAGACAATATGGCAACAGTTTATTACATAAACAAACAGGGAGGCACCAGATCCCTCCGCCTGTGCCGTATAGCCGTACTGCTCTGGGAATGGTGTGTCAAACACAACATCTACATGACTGCCATTCACCTCCCCGGTGTGGAGAATATCCTGGCCGACTCCCTCAGCAGATTTCGCATAGACGACCACAAATGGTCCATCAATCCGACCTACCTTCGGCGCATCTTCCGATGCTTCGGAACGCCCAAGGTGGACGTCTTTGCTTCCAGGGAGAATGCCAAATGTCCTCATTTTTATTCCAGGAGGGGCAACGATGCCTTCCTTCACAAATGGGCAGGCCCCCTTCACTACTTCTTTCCACCAACCCCCCTTCTGACACGGGTGTTGGTAAAGATAGCACGAGATGGCACGGACTGCATCCTCATTGCTCCATGGTGGCCTCGGCAACCGTGGTTCACGAGACTTCTCCAAATGTCCCACCACACTTACCGCCGTCTTCCTCCTGTGGGCAACCTTTTATCCCAGGCCAATGGGCAGGTTCTACATCACAACCCTCGGGTTCTAGCCTTGGCAGCCTGGAGGATTCATCCGCCTGCCTCTCCACAGAGGTAGCCAACATCATCCTCAACGCAAGGAAGCCTTCCACTAGACTTTCGTACCAACGCAAATGGAAGCGCTTCTGCTCATTCGCGGCATCTAACCATCTGCAGCCAGAATCAGCGCCCCTTAATCTGATCCTTCATTATCTACTTTCTCTACAGAAATCAGGACTCTGCTATTCCTCCTTAAAAGTTCACTTATCTGCGGTTTCTGCGTTCCATAACCCTGTTGATGGCAAGACTGTGTTCTCCCATCCTTTGTCCAAGTCCTTTCTTAAGGGCATGTTGCACCTCAATCCACCTGTTAAGCCCTTCGTCCCGACCTGGAGTTTGTCACTAGTTCTTTCCTGCTTGATTAAAGTGCCCTTTGAACCTATGGCTACCATAGACCTTAACCTTCTTTCCTGGAAGACAGCATTACTGGTAGCCCTTACCTCAGGCAAACGGGCAAGTGACTTATGCGCCTTTCGCCACGATCCTCCCTACACCATTTTCCACAAGGACAAAGTTGTTCTGCGACCGGACCCTGCGTTCCTTCCGAAGGTTGTCTCCCAGTTCCACGTATCGTCTTCAACTTCTCTACCCACGTTTTTCTCCAACCCATCTGACCAGGGACAACGAGCCCTGCATTCTCTGGACGTTAGAAGGGCTTTATCTTTCTACCTTGATCGTACACAACCTTTCCATAAGGACCCTAATCTGTTTGTGGCCTACGGGAACCCTCACAGGGGACACAAAATCTCTACCCAAAGACTATCTAAATGGGTAGTTAGTGCCATCAGGTTGTGCTACGAACTGGCTAAACAGCCTCTGCCCGAAGGTCTTAAGGCCCACTCTACTAGAGCGGTCTCGACTTCTTCGGCTTTCCTCCAAGGCGTCTCCCTAGAGGACATCTGTGCGGCTGCAACGTGGTCCTCACCATCCACGTTCGTCTCCCACTATGCCTTAGACGTTCGTGCGAGACGTGACGCCTCCTTCGGTCAAGCGGTCCTCAGATCCATCTTCCACTGAAGTCAGGGGTGAGTGCATCCGCTTCCATCTCTATGTTGCATAATATGATCTGATTTGCTTATGTAACTAACTTGCTTCTTTTACCAGCACCCTCCTCCAGGACATTTAGCTGGCTAGTCACCCATGTGTGGGACTGCACAGAGACCACGAAGAAGATAAACAGGTTGCTTACCTGTAACTGATGATCTTCGAGTGGTCATCTGTGCAGTCACACACGCCCACCCAGCCTTCCCCGCTGCTGGCCTCTTGTAATTGTTGCTTAACCTTGTATAGTGTCAGTGCCAATGGCGGCTGGAAGAAACTGAGTGGAATGGGCGCTCTCCCCCCGCTCCAGGCATGTGCAGTCGCTGCCTGCTCCCCAGGGCGGGAGGAAAGCGCGCCAAAAGACGCTATAGGCGAGCTATTGGAGCTCCGAGGTACGGATCCGTTGCCTGCGGCAAGACCCATGTGTGTGACTGCACAGATGACCACTCGAAGATCATCAGTTACAGGTAAGCAACCTGTTTTTCTTCCACACATATTGTGTGGCTCTTGAAGCCCCCACTGTCCTGTTGGCTGGCAGCTTGGAGAAGGCATTTAAAGTTAAAGTTGCTTTCTTTCCACCTCTCCCTCTTTTCTCTCAAACATCTGATATTCTTGTCTTGCGGCTCTCGGACATCTGACATTCATGTCTTGCAGCTCTCGGACATCTGACGTTCTTGTCTTGCGGCTCTCGGACATCTGACGTTCTTGTCTTGCGGCTCTCGGACATCTGACATTTATTGTTCATGGCTCTTATGTTAAGAAAGTTTAGCCACCCCTGAACTAAACTATACCAAGGAATTGTGTTTTAGCTTGTGGCTGCTAATACAGCTTTGTTGAAGAAGCCACTTCCATATTCCGTCTGAGATCTTGCAGACTTGCTTTGGAGCAGTCCAAATCTCGGCCTCCCCTCTGAATTATTTCACTTATTGCTTTGCGGCCCAGAGATGAATCCGGGACTCTAGGGAGCAACTGTCTGTATAGATCCGGTGGAAACCAGTGAGGTTTTTTGGGAGGTCTGGGTTAGGGGCCCCCAACCTTTTTGAACCTGTGGGCATCTTTTGAACTGTGGCACATTGTAGTGGGCGGAGTCAGCAACAAAAAAAATGGCCGCCGCAACTCACCTTCAGTCACACAGCAAAAAGCCTTGTGCTGCGGTGGCAGCTGCTTCCAAAGCAATGTTCTTAAAAATCTGCACAGTCAATCAGAAGCCTTGCTGTAGACTCCACCACAAAATCTCCAGGAATTTCCCAACCTGGAGCTGGCAACCCTAATTAGGACTGGTCCGAAGCAGTTCTCTCTCAGAGGCCAAAATAGGCCTGGAAAGGGCCTCCCTGGAGATTTTGTGGTGGAGTCTACAGCGAAGCTTCTGATTGGCTGTGCAGATTTTTATATTAGGGTCGCCATCTGGGCCTGCCCAATTTTGACAAACACTCAGCAGGGGTCATGGCGCCCGCGGACACTGTGTTGGGGACCCCTGGTCTAGGCTTTAATACGCTCGTTTCTAGCCCTGCCTGTGAACTCTGGCGTGCTTTGACACTCTCCATCCTTCTTTCTCCAGCCTGCTGAGACGTCTGGTCACGCTGATCTCCCAGCACGCCACCACCCTGGCCTCCAACGAAGCCTTCAAGAAGCAGGCGGAGGGAGCCAGCGATGCCGCCAAGAAGTACATGGAGGAGAATGACAAGCTGAAGAAGGTACCGGGAGGAGGCAGGAAGGAGGGAGGCGGCGTTTAGCACTCTGTTCTGAAGGGGGCTGGTGAATTTGGGGTTATCGGAAAGTCCTGGGGCGTTTGACCGGAAAGAGAGCCAGTTTGGTGTTGTGATCCTTGAAAGGGCGACTTCTGTCAGGGCTCTTTCAGCCCCCCCATCTCACAGGGTTTGATTCCCCACTCCTCTACTTGCAGCTGCTGGAATGACCTTGGGTCAGCCATAGCTCTCGTAGGAGTTGTCCTTGAAAGGGCAGCTTCTGGGGGAGCTCTCAGCCCCAGCCCCTTCACAGGGTGTATGTTGTGGGGGAGGAAGGTAAAGGAGCTTGTGAGCCGCTCTGACGCTCAGAGCAAAGGGCGCGATATAGATCCAATAGCATTATCTTCTTCAGCTTGTATCTGACTCTGGCAGCGGTGCTAATAATTTACCTGTAATAATAATTAATAGTTTTCTTACAGTATTGTGTGTGGTATAGCCGGTAGATCCTATGATGGTCTGGCAGTCTGAAGTTCCAGCTCTTTTAGCATTGTGCACCACTAGGTGGTGAACTAGACCTTTTTTTTTTAGGATTTGAGAGAACTCTGAAAGAGCTGTGGCAGGAGTTTCCTCTAAGCCAGGGTTTCCCAGGGAGAGCCAGTTTGGTGTAGTGGTTAAGTGTGCAGACTCTTATCTGGGAGAACCGGATTTGATTCCCCGCTCCTCCATAGCTCTGGCAGAGTTGTCCTTGAAAGGGCAGCTGCTGTGAGAGCCCTTTTCAGCCCCACCCACCTCAAAGGGTGTCTGTTGTGGGGGAGGAAGGTAAAGGAGATTGTAGGGTGCTCTGAGACTCTGTCCTTGAAAGGGCAGCTGCTGTGAGAGCCCTCTCCAGCCCCACCCACCTCACAAGGTGTCTGTTGTGGGGGAGGAAGGGAAAGGAGATTGTAGGCCGCTCAGACTCTTCGGAGTAAAGGGCGGGATATAAATTCAATATCTTCATCTACCTCACAGGGTGTCTGTTGAGGGGGAGGAAGGGGAAGGAGATTGTGAGCCGCTCTGAGACTCTTCGGAGTGGAGGGCGGGATATAAATCCAATATCTTCATCTACCTCACAGGGTGTCTGTTGTGGGGGAGGAAGGGAAAGGAGATTGTGAGCCGCTCTGAGACTCTTCGGAGTGGAGGGCAGGATATAAATCCAATATCATCTTCTTCTTCTTCTTCTTTCCCAAACTTTTTCCCTGTGGTCTGGTTATTTTTACACTTCTCCTTCGTGGCCCACTAAAATTTGGGGGTGGAGCCGGGAGACTTTGGGGGTGGAGCTGGGAGACAGGAAATGATGTACAAACAAGCCTAAAACTTTTGTACTATTTTGTTTAGGAAAGGTAGGATAATGGTGGCATTTTGCAATGCAATTTTAAAAATAAAAAATCAAGAAAAAGCACAAGGATCACACAGCAGAAAGCTAAAAATATAACATGCTCTCATCCTGGGAAAACATGAAATAGGGCATTTCAAGCTTCTCCCCCCCCCCACCCCAAGGTCTACTCAGATTAGCAATGGCAAGGAAGGAAGAGAGAGAGAGAGACAGGGAAAAATTCTGACGAGAAAGAAAGAGAGAGAGAGAGAAAGAAAGAGAGACATGAAATGGTAGTTTTGAGAAAACATGAAATGGCAGGGCATCTTCCCCCCAGGTCTACTCAGATTAGCAATTAGAAGGAAGGAAGAAGAAAAGAGTGACAGAGAGTGAGAAGATGGGAAAAGACTGACAGAAAGAGAGAAAGAAAGAAAGAGGGAGGGAGGGGAAAAGAGTTGGAAACAAATAGAGGAGAAAAGAAAGAGAAAAGAAATAGGAAGGAAAAGGGAGGGAAGCAGTGAAAGAAAGGGACAAAAGGAAGAATGAAAGAGAAAAGAAAGGAAAAGAAAAGAAAAACAGAAAAAAACGGGATGGAAGCAACTCATCTTTAAAACTGCTTACTCTCACTGCACAAGCGCCTCCTTCTCCCTCCCTTCTACACCCCTGGTAAATTTCTGGCTTTGTAAAGCTCCCCTGCCCCCCCCCGCCCCCACTGACCACCTCGGCGAGGAGAACGGCACTGAGCTAACTCAGCGCTGGGGCAGGCCGCCGGCACTTCGAAGGGACCGCGCCTGGAACGAGCACGTGGCTAATCCCTCGCCCACACTTCCTTCCCATCCAGGAAGTGTGGGGGAGGGATTAGCCGCGCACCCGTTCCAGGCGCAGTCCCTTCGAAGTGCCGGCGGCCTGCCCCAGTTAGCTCAGCGCTGTTTTCCTCGCCCGGGGGGGGGGAGCTTTACAAAGCCAGATTTACCAGCGGTGGAGAAGGGAGGGAGCAGGAGGTGGGGGGAGGGGTGACGCTGCGGGGTGAGTGGGGGCAGCCAGGGGACGGGAGGCCCCGGAGCCCGGCGTCGAACCCTGCATGGCCCGGTGCTGGGTCCCAACCCTGCAATTGGGAAGCGCCGCTCCAAGCTGAGTTAGCGTGAGTTGGCTCACAGTTTTTGAACCTCTGGCTCGTGTATTTTTGTCTCAGGGAAAAAATGACTCCAGAGCAAACGGATTTATGAACTAGCTCGAATTCTAGTCTTTTGCAGGGGAGAGAGAAAGTTCTCTTTGTCAGATCTCTCCATCCCATACATAATTTTATAAATTTCCCTCATGTCATCCGCACCCCCCACACCATTAGTTGTCCCTTTTCTAAATGGAGAAGTCCCAGACCCTTCAGCCTTCCCAATCCCCCCTCATTATCTTGTTGCACTCCATTATCTTGTTGCACTCTTCTCCTGCAGACAGGGCCGGCGCCTGGAAGTAGGCGACCAAGTAATTCCCCACTCGCGCCACCCCTGAGCCTCCCACTGGATGCTGAGGGGTTGGAGGAACTCTCCTTTAGCACCCAGCAACAATGGCACTTCCAGGCTTCTGCTTTTTCCGAACTCTGAGCTGCTCTGAACTCGGAGAACGCCAAAGCCTGAAAACGGCGCTCGTCGTTTCTGGGCGCGCTGAAGGGTTGGAGGAACTTGCCCGCCCCTCAGCGCCCAGAAACAACAGCACCTCTGGGTGATGTCATCATGCTGCGCACATGCTCTAAAATTTTCCCCTGTGGGAGGGAGGTGGGTACACGTCAGGGTTCTGCCTTAGGCGACAGAACCCCACGCGCTGGTCCTGCCTGCAGACCGGCCCACCTGAAAGTAAACCTTAAAAAGAAATGGTGGGGTGGTGTAGTAGTCAGAGTAGACTACTCTGGGAGAACCTGGTTTGAATCCCTACCTCTCCCATGGAAGCTCGCTGGGTGAGCTTGGGCCAGTTGAATGCTCTCAGTCCAACCTACCTCACAAGGTTGTTGTGAAGGTAGCAGGGAGGAGAGGAGTTTGGGAGTCTCCGTTGGGGAGAAAGGATGCCCGAGCAGAGCAAAAGTAGGTTGAGCAGGCTCAGAGGAAAGGTAGATTGAGTAGGTTGAGCAGGTTCAGAGGAAAGGCAGGTTGAGCAGGTTCAGAGCAAAGGCAGGTTGAGCAGGTTCAGAGGAACGGTAGGTTGAGCAGGATCTCTTGGTGTAGAACAAGGGTGGCCAAACTTAACGTAAGATCCACACAGAGTAAACATCAGATGTTTGAGAGCCGCAAGACATTAATGTCATGTTGAGAGGAGGGGAGGGAGGGAAGGAAGGAAGGAAGGCAAATAGATGGGGAGAGAGGAGGGTGAGAGAGGTGGAGAGAAAGCAACTTGAAATGCATTCTCCAAACCCCTGACTGGCTTGGCTTGGAGAAGCCAGCTGATGGGGCAGTGAGGGCTATGGGAGCCACACAAGATGTGTGAAAGAGCCACAGTTTGGCCACCCCGGTGTAGAGAATTTCCAGCCAGGCCTGGGCCAGGAACCCTGGATTCAAGACTGCCAGCAGGAGCGCTGTGTGAGGCTGCCTCAAGGGGGCAGCAGAGGGCTGCCGCAGAGGGGCTGGTTGCTTCTCCCCATCAGAGTGGGGGGGAGGGCGTAATTTTCCTGGAGTGCCATTTAATCAGAACTCCCTGTTGGCAGACCTCCTTGGCCCTTCCGAACGGCGCAGGAGAGAGTGCCGCCTGTTTACAGCTACCTTTTTGGAAGAGAATAGAAAAACGCAAGAAGGAGGGGGGAATTTCAAGGCAGATCTAGTTGCTGCTGGTTTTGACCCTTCCTGTGCACTTTGCAGCTGGATTTTACTGCGTGCAATGGCAGAATCCACTTCAGACGACCACTGAGGTGGATTCAAAGTGCGCAGAAGCGGCCTGTGTCTGGTTCTTGGAAGAGCTGGAAGGGAGTTTTTCCTCTTCTGGGGCCTCCACCTCTCCCTCTGGAGATTCCCGGCTGCTGCAGCAGCCAGAGGGAAGGAGGCGGGCCACAGAGCCTTTCCTCCAAGGAAAGCCGCCCTCCGTGAAATGTGTTGGGTAAAAAGCCTTGGAGCCAGCCGGGTGGGAACTCTGGGCTCTGCGACGAATCTTGAGACTAGATTCAAGCAGGCAGCCGTGTTGGTCTGAAGTATTAGAACAAAATATGAGTCGATTGCACCTTTAAGACCAACTTAGTTTTATTTAGAACGTAAGCTTTCATGCGCTCTAAGCACGCTTCATCAGATGAGGAATCCGGCACAGTGAGCAGAGCCGCACTTAGCTGGTAGGCAATGGCTCAGAATGTAAGATGGTACAGATTTAAGATCCAATGACAGATCTCTGTCTCTCTCCTTCTTCCCTCCCTCCCTCAAATATCTGACATTCAGGCCTTGTGGCTATCAAACATCTGACTGTGGCTCTCATATTAAGCACACCCCTGATCTGAGATATGGTTGCAGAGGTGGTTGTAAATAAGAAAAATGAAATTTTTCCTTGTTCAACAACATCAGGGAATGAATGCAGGGCACTCAACAGCTGAGATTTGGAGAATGCATTTAAAGTTAAAGTTGCTTTCTTTCCACCTCACCATCCTTTCTCCCTCCCCATCTATATTTTTCTCCCTCCCTCCCTAAGAATGCATTTAAAGTTAAAGTTGCTTTCTTTCCACCTCACCCTCCTTTCTCCATCCCCATCTATATTTTTCTCCCTCCCTCCCTAAGAATGCATTTAAAGTTAAAGTTGCTTTCTTTCCACCTCACCCTCCTTTCTCCCTCCCCATCTATATTTTCCCTCCCTCCCTAAGAATGCATTTAAAGTTAAAGTTGCTTTCTTTCCACCTCACCCTCCTTTCTCCCTCCCCATCTATATTTTTCCTTCCCTCCCTAAGAATGCATTTAAAGTTAAAGTTGCTTTCTTTCCACCTCACCCTCCTTTCTCCCTCCCCATCTATATTTTACTCCCTCCCTCCCTCTCTCAATTCACCTGAGGATAACGGGAGTGCTGGCTGTCTCCCAAACTCTCACTGGCCACAGTCCGGAGGTTCTTTTGAATACTGGCCCTTCTGGGGTGGGAGGGCATTGTTTAGTATGCAGTTGGGGTACCAAAGATGCACCAAAGCTCAGCCTTGCTGAGAATCCTGCCCACCCACCCCCCCGGGGGTTTTAGGATCAGTTGAATATTGGTAGCGAACTCGGCTTCGTTCACGATTGGCACAAAGCTGGCCAGCTGAGAGGCATGTGCATTTTCTGCCTTTGCGCGAAGACCGAACACGGACACCTTCAGCCAGGGCTTTTTTTGTAGCAGGAACTTCTTTGCCTAGTAGGCCACACGCCCCTGTTGTAGCCAATCCTCCTGGAGCTCACAGTAGGCCCTGTAAGCTCTTGGAGGATAGGCTACATCAGGGGGGCGTGGCCTAATATGCAAAGGAGCTGCTGCTAGAATTCCACCCAGACAGCAGGGTGTGTGGCCTAATATGCAAAGGAGTTCCTGCTACAAAAAAAGTCCTGGTTACTTGCATTCACACACCATAGCAAAGTAGTGTTAACTGAATGCTGCCTAAGGGAGCGGGGAGTGCATGAACCAGATTTACACTTGAATAAAGGGATAATTACTTGTGGGATGATACCGAATAATAGAATATAGAGTTGGAAGGGACCTCCAGGGTTATCTAGTCCAGGGGTGTCAAACCTATGGCCTGGGGGATGGATCAGGCCCCTGGAGGGCTCCTATCAGTCCCGCAAGCAAGTCTGCTTTTGTCTCCCTCTCTCTTGCTTCTTTCTGCGTCACAGCTTGCTTTGCCAGGATTTCTCAATTGAACAGAAGCTGCAGAGCAAAGCCTCTGTTTTCCCCATTGGCTGAGGGGCCTCTCTTAGAGAGCAAGTGGGGGAGAGGGAGAGCTTGCTTTGATACTGACCACAATATTACAAGATTGCTAATACTTGGTGTTTACATTAAAATATATATATATCATTAATTATGTTTGTCTGTGTCCTTTATAACGGGTGGCCAACGGTAACTCTCCAGATGTTTTTTTGCCTACTCTCCCATCATCCCCAGCCAGCATGGCCAGTGGCTGGGGCTGATGGGAGTTGTAGGCAAAAAACATCTGGAGAGCTACCATTGGCCACCCCTGGTTTATAAAGTTTATCTCTTCACTACCTGGCATTACATTTTATGACGCGTGTGGCTCAGCCCAGCAAGGTCTCATTTATGTCAGAGCCGGCCCTCGTAACAAAGGAGTTCAACGGCTTTGATCTAGTCCAAACCCCTGCGCAATGCAGAAGAAGATGAAGATATTGGATTTATATCCCACCCTATACTCGGAACCTCAGAGTCTCAGAGCGGCTCACAATCTCCTTTCCCTTCCTCCCCCACAACAGACACCCTGTGAGGTGGGTGGGGCTGGAGAGGGCTCCCACAGCAGCTGCCTTTTCAAGGACAACCTCTGCCAGAGCTATGGCTGACCCAAGGGCATTCTAGTAGGTGCAAATGGAGGAGTGGGGAATCAAACCCGGTTCTCCCGGATAAGAGTCCATGCACCCAAGAAGAAGAAGAATTGCAGATATATACCCTGCCCTTCTCTCTGAATCAGAGACTCAGAGTGACTCACAATCTCCTTTTTCTTCTCCCTCCACAACAGACACCCTGTGAGGTGGGTGGGGCTGAGAGGGCTCTCCTAGCAGCTGCCTTTTCAAGGCCAACTGGAGAGCTCTGGCTAACCCAAGGCCATTCCAGCAGGTGCAAGCGGAGGAGTGGGGAATCAAACCCTGTGAGGTGGGTGGGGCTGAGAGAGCTCTCCCAGAAGCTGCCCTTTCAAGGACAGCTCTGCCAGAGCTATGGCTAACCCAAGGCCATTCCAGCAGGTGCAAGCGGAGGAGCGGGGAATCAAACCCGTTTCTCCCGGATAAGAGTCTGTGCACCTAACCATTACACCAAACCGCAGGAGCTTCGCAAATACCTTCCCCACCCACATGCATCTCCAGTGACCCTCATGCCCAGAAGATGGCAAAAACCCTTCCAGGATCCCTGGCCCCAAAGCGGTGATCAGCTCTTCCCTGGATGTGTATGAAAGGGCCAGGAGAACTAAGCACGGGTGCGACCCTTCCTCTTCTTCCCCCTTCTCAAGATCTGCCTAATTCACTGAACCAGCATTGCTGTCAAATGATCATCTCGCCATACAGCTGGAATAGGTTGGGGGGCTCGTCTGAATGTTGGGTAAGCAGCACCATCGCAGTGTGGCGGCCAGAAATGGCTTATAAAAGGTGGATCGCAAGTCTCCAGGTCGGATTTCTTGCGTAAATCTCATTCTCCCTGGGCGTCTTTTGAGATAGGAATGCTGTGGTTCGAATCTTGCTCCGGCTTGTAGGCTCTTTGGGTGGCCTGAGAAAAGCCACAACATCTTCAGTTTCTCTTCCCCCACCCCTCGTGAAGGTCATACCGGCCGGCTGTATGGAACTGCTCTCCGGATTGCTAAGATAACGTGGCATGAAGCTCTCTGGAGATTTGAGCCAAGTTAGGGCTATGCATGCTAAAAACTGGCCTTGCCAGCAGGATGCTTCAGAAGCAGAACGGTGGGCTAAAATTCTCCCCACCCCCAACCTAGGGGCATGCTAAAGTCTAGCTGCCTTTCCCCCCCTTGGACTGCCTTCAGTGACTGAAGGGGGGCGGGGGAGAAGAAGATATTGGATTTGTATTCCTATACTCTGAATCTCAGAGTCTCAGACCGGTCACAGTCTCCTTTACCTTTCTCCCCCCACAACAACAGACTCCCTGTGAGGTGGGTGGGGCTGAGAGAGCTCTCCCAGAAGCTGCCCTTTCAAGGACAACTCCTACGAGAGCCATGACTGACCCAAGGCCATTCCAGCAGCTGTGAGTGGAGGAGTGGGGAATCAAACCCGGTTCTCCCAGATTGGAGTCCACGCACTTAACTCCCCCCCCCTCTCTTTTTCTCCCTCCCTCCCTTCCGGTTCTCAAGCATCCAGGGCTTTTTTTTGTAGCAGCAGCTCCTTTGCATATTAGGCCCTACCCCCTGATGTAGCCAATCCTCCTGCAGCTTACAGTAGACCCTGTGCTAAGAGCCCTGTAAGCTCTTGGAGGATTGGCTACATCAGGGGGTGGGGCCTAATATGCAAAGGAGTTCCCGCTACAGAAAAAGCCCTGCTGCTGCACAGTATCCAGTGATGTGTAGCTACAGCTAAAAGAGACAAGGGTGGTATAGCAAAGGGCCTGTCGTTGTGGATTGGATGTGACCCAAGAGTTTGCCAGGTTTGGGAAGATGATGATGATGATACTGGATTTATATCCCGCCCTCCACTCCGAATCTCAGAGTCTCAGAGCGGCCTACAATCTCCTTTCCCTCCTCCCCCACAACAGACACCCTGTGAGGTGGGTGGGGCTGGAGAGGGCTCTCACAGCAGCTGCCCTTTCAAGGACAACCTCTGCCAGAGCTATGGCTGACCCAAGCCCATTCCAGCAGGTGCAAGCGGAGGAGTGGGGAATCAAACCCCAGTTCTCCTAGATAAGAGTCCGCACACTTAACCACTACACCAAACTGGCTCTCCAGTTTACGGCTGGAGTGAAGCCGTAAACTCGGTCGACTGACCTAAAATATGTGAATTCTGTTTTCAAAGACCTCTCTGTCTCCTCTCAAAACAGTTTCCTGGGCTCGTCACTTTCTCCGTGGTAGTTTTGTCCGCTTTAGCTGCATCAAAGATCTAGGGCTGGGTTGTGATGATGAACTTTGCGTGGAGTGAATTGGGACAGGAGAAAGGGGTGGGGAGAGAAAGTCTTTCGGAAACTGGGGGGGCTGAGGCTGTAGGAGTCGTGACTTCCGCGGCAGAAATTCTGGGGGGTACCCGCGTCATAAAATGACTCATGGGGTGGAGAGAGTTGGACAAAGAGAACTTTCTCTCCTCCCAAAATACTAGAAGTTGAGGGCATTCTGTGAAGCTGATGGGCAGTAGGTTCAGGATGCACAAAAAGAAGTAGCGCATTTCAAAGAGTGTGATTGGACTTGTTGCATTTGCTACCGGAGGATGTAGCAGTGGCCCTTTAAAAAGGGATCTGACACATACTGGTGGAGGAGAAGGTCTATCAGTGGTGGCTGGGGTGAACCCCCACACTAAGAGGCACTAAGCCTTTGAATCCCAGAGCCAGGAGGCAACATCAGCCTCTCTGACCAATTGTTTGCCCTGAGGAGGTACTGGTTGGCCAGTGTGTGAGACAGGAGGCTGGACTGGATGGACCACTGGTCTGCTCTAACAGGGCTCTTCTGATGTTCTTATGAAGGCCTTGGCCTCTCTGCTGCCCTGTTGTTGTCCCTCCAGAGGAACTAGCTGGCCACCGTGTGAGATGGGATACAGGACTAGATGGACCCCTGGTCTGATCCAGCAGGGCTCTTCTGATGTTCTTACAAAGACCTCAGCCTCTCTGCCCTGTTGTTGGCCCTCCAGAGGAACTAGCTGGCCACCGTGTGAGATGGGATACAGGACTAGATGGACCCCTGGTCTGATCCAGCAGGGCTCTTCTGATGTTCTTACAAAGACCTCAGCCTCTCTGCCCTGTTGTTGGCCCTCCAGAGGAACTAGCTGGCCACCGTGTGAGATGGGATACAGGACTAGATGGACCCCTGGTCTGATCCAGCAGGGCTCTTCTGATGTTCTTACAAAGACCTCAGCCTCTCTGCCCTGTTGTTGGCCCTCCAGAGGAACTAGCTGGCCACCGTGTGAGATGGGATACAGGACTAGATGGACCCCTGGTCTGATCCAGCAGGGCTCTTCTGATGTTCTTACAAAGACCTCAGCCTCTCTGCCCTGTTGTTGGCCCTCCAGAGGAACTAGCTGGCCACCGTGTGAGATGGGATACAGGACTAGATGGACCCCTGGTCTGATCCAGCAGGGCTCTTCTGATGTTCTTACAAAGACCTCAGCCTCTCTGCCCTGTTGTTGGCCCTCCAGAGGAACTAGCTGGCCACCGTGTGAGATGGGATACAGGACTAGATGGACCCCTGGTCTGATCCAGCAGGGCTCTTCTGATGTTCTTACAAAGACCTCAGCCTCTCTGCCCTGTTGTTGGCCCTCCAGAGGAACTAGCTGGCCACCGTGTGAGATGGGATACAGGACTAGATGGACCCCTGGTCTGATCCAGCAGGGCTCTTCTGATGTTCTTACAAAGACCTCAGCCTCTCTGCCCTGTTGTTGGCCCTCCAGAGGAACTGGCTGGCCACCATGTGAGATGGGGTACAGGACTATGTGTGACCACAGGTCTGACCTGCAGGGCTCTTCTGGTGTTCTTATGTTAAGTCTGTTTTGCCAAAAATGACTGCTTTCTCGTGACACTGTATTCCATCCATTTTGGGGAGCTTAGAATATGCTTTGTGGGAGACGGACGTGCTTCTGGCTTTGAGAGTCAGTTTGGTGTAGTGGTTAAGTGTCCGTACTCTTATCTGGGAGAACCGGGTTTTATTCCCCACTCCTCCCCTTGCAGCTGCTGGAATGGCCTTAGGTCAGCCACAGCTCTGGCAGGAGTCGTCCTTGAAAGGGCAGCTGCTGTGAGAGCCCTCTCAGCCCCACCTACGTCACAGGGTGCCTGTTGTGGGGGAGGAAAATAAAGGCGATTGTGAGCTACTCTGAGATTCAGGGTGGAGGGCGGAATGTAAATGCAATTTCTTTGTAGTACTGCCCCTACCCTTCACTTCCACTCCCTAACTCACCTTCCTCCTTTTTCTCCCGCCCCTTCTTAAAAAAACAGGAGCTGAAGCTGGCAGGGATCGATGCTGGAGATCTGAATGCGAAAGGCACCGGGGTTCTGGAAGAGAACAAAGCCCTGGAGGCGGAGGTCAAGAAACTGAAGGACGAACTGGCTTCCTCAAAGAGAGGTGAGGCTCTATGGAGGCCGTCGTCATGTTTGGTGGGGGTTTCCTTGGAGGCTTCAGACTGAAACTGTGCCCCGATTGGGGCAGGGAATGCGGTTTCCTTTCTAATGAAACCAGTGTGGCCTACCCACCTGGGTTCATCTACCTGGTAGAAACTGCCTCCTTCCCACTTTGCAACTTGCATGAGAAGAAAATAAATTGCTTATCAGAGGTGTCAAACACGTGACCCAGGGACCAAATCAGGCCTCCGGAGGGCTCCTATCAGACCCCCAAGCAAATGGCTGTCATCTGCTTCCTTCTGCATCACAGCTTGCTTTGCCAGGCTTGCTCAATCGCACAGGAGCTACAGAGCAAAGCCTCTAGTTTTCTAAGGCTCCTTCCTTGGTGGGGAAGGGAGGGAGCTATAGCTTTGCCAGGCTCTCAGTCGCACAGCAGAGTTACCAAACCAAGCCTCTCTTCCTTCAATTGGCTGATGCTCCTTCTCATCCTCTGGGGAAGGAAGGAAAGAACCTGAGCTTCCTTGCCCAGTTCCCTAGATTGCATGAGAGAGACACAAAGAAAGCACCAGGCTTGCTCAATTGCACAGGAGCTAAAGAGCAAAGCCTCTTGTTTTCTGAGACTCTTCCCTTGGCGGGGAAGGGAGGGAGTTACAGCTTGCTTTGCCAGGCTCTCTCAATCGCACAGCAGAGTTACCGAACCAAGCCTCTCTCCCTTCAATTGGCTGAGGCTCCTTCTCATCCTCTGGGGAAGGACGGAAAGAACCAGAGCTTCCTTGCCCAGTTCCCTAGATTGCACGAGAGAGACGTAAAGAAAGCACCTTTAAGACCGAGTACTAATGTTTTAAGCGTGTTTTATTCTAAGCTTTTAAAAAATCCTCATGTTTGTAGCCTTTATAAAGCTTGTATCTCTACTACCTGGCATTACATTTTATGACACACAAGGCCCGGCCCGACAACGTCTCATTTATGTCAAATCCGGCCCTTGTAACAAATGAGTTTGACACCCCTGCTTTACATGTTCTCCCCCCCCCCCCCCCCCCCCGTTGACACGGGTGCTGTCTGGAAGCGAGTGGGAGAGAATACAGTATCTATTAATAGCCCCAGGACTGTACATCTGTGGCCTTCCCGATGTACCATTTTTTAAATGCCCCGTCCCTCCCTTTTGCCTCATCGCTTAAAATAATCCACTTGGCTGCAGGTTTGGGGGAAGAGGCGGGCCAGCCCCGAAGCGCGGGTTTGTAAATACTTCGCCATGGTTCTGTAGCGGGCCTCTCTCGCCCTGCGCAAAGAGGAACAGCTGAGCTGAAATGTTCAGCTTCTGAATGAGTTGGTGGGGGGTGGGAAACGCCATCAAGTCGTCGCTGAGTTACGGTGACCTGGCTGGGGTTTCAAGCCAAGAGACTTACAGAGGTGGTTTGCCATCGCCTGCCTCTGCGTAGCAACCCTGATCTTCCATCCAAGCGCAAACTGGGGTGGACCCTGCTTAGCTCCCTGAGAGCTGACGAGATCGGGCTAAGCTGGGCCATCCAGGTCAGGGCGGAGACGAACAGAGGTAGTTTGCCACTGCCTGCCTCTGCGTAGCAACCCTGGACTTCCTTGTTGGTTTCCCCTTCAAGTACTAGCCAGGGCTCACCCTGGTTAGCTTCCGAGATGTGACGAGATCAGGCGAGCCTGAGCCATCCAGGTCAAGAGATGAACAGAGGTGGTTTGCCGTTGCCTGCCTCTGTGTAGTAACCCTGGGCGTCTGTGGTGGTTTCCTCTTCAAGTACCGGCCAGGTTTCACCCAGCTTACCTTCTGAGGTCTGACGAGATCAGGCTAGCCTGGGCCATCCAGGTCAGGGTGGAGACAACCAGAGGTAGTTTGCCACTGCCTGCCTCTGCATAGCAACCCTGGACTCTCTCAGTGGTGTCCCATCCAAGCACTAACCAAGGCCAACCCTGCTTAGCTTCTGAGAACTGACAACAGTGGGCTAGCCTGGACCTTCCAGATCAACACAAGAGACGGTTTGCCATTGCCTGCCTCTGCAGAACGACCCTAGACTTCCAAGGTGGTCTCCCATCCGAGTAGGAGCCAGCTTAACTTCCCAGGCCTAATAAGATTGGGCTAGCCTGGGCCATCCAGGTCAGAAAAGAGACAAACGGAGGTGGTTTTGCCCTTGCCTGCCTCTGCATAGCAACCCTGGACTTCCTTGGTGGTCTCCCATCCAAGCGGTAACCGGGGCTGACCCTGGTTCTTAAACGGGTTGAGAGAAGCGCCAACAATCCTGAGTGTCGCTGCCCCAGACATATTGTTCTCTCTATACTTTGTGGCTAACAGCCACTGTGGGACCTCTGCTCCGTATGTTTATGCAATCCCCTCTTGAAGTTGTCTACACTTTGGGATGCCACTGCCGTCCTGCAACTGTGAATTCCACATCTTCATTGCTCTCGGGGTGAAGAAGTACCTCGTTTTATCTGTCCTAAACCTACTGCTCCTTAATTTCCTTGAGTGCCCATGAATTCTTGCCTTGCGAGAAAGGGAGAAAAGGGCTTCTCCCTCTACCATCTCTACCCTGTGCGTCATTTTGTAGACCTCTGACACCTTGCAATTAGAAGATGATGATATTGGATTTATATCCCGCCCTATACTCTGAATCTCAGAGTCTCAGAACAGTCACAATCTCTTCTACCTCCCCCCGCCCGCCCGCCACAACAGACACCCTGTGAGGTAGGTGGGGCTGAGAGAGCTTTTTACAGCAGCTACTCTTTCAAGGACAACTCCTCCGAAAGCTACAGCTGACCCAAGGCAAGTGGAGGAGTGGGGAATCTAACCCAGTTCTCCCTGGTAAGATTCCATGCACTTAACCACTAGGGAGCCCCGTGGCACAGAGTGGTAAAGCTGCAGTCCTAAGCTCTGCTCATGACCTGAGTTCGATCCTGACGGAAGCTGGGTTCAGGTTGGCAGCTCAAGGTTGACTCAGCCTTCCATCCTTCCGAGGTTGGTGAAATGAGCACCCAGCTTGCTGGGGGGAGAAGCATTGATGACCGGGGAAGGCAATAGCAAACCACCCTGTTAAAAAGTCTGCCGCAAAAACGTTGTGATGCGACGTCACCCCAGAGTTGGAAACGGCTGGTGCTTGCACAGAGGACTACCTTTACCTTTTCTTTTTTTTTTGTTACTTAACTACTTCACCAAACTGGCTCTCAGTTACACGGTTGTAGTCTCCCTTTTGGTTGATGATTAATTTCATGGGATGGCTGGAAGGCAGAAGGCCGCTTGACGGGCAGGTTAACATCCACACGCTGGACAGAGAGAGGTCACTCCGGACCAGCAGAACTGGTTTGCGTCAGTCAATGCCAAACCCGCCTACAGCTGCCCTCTCGACCCCCATTCCCAGGCAGACCCCCCCCAAACCATCAGAAGAGCTTTGTCCAGCTGGAAGACACGCGAAGAAAGCAGGAGTCCCGAAGCACTTTTAAGACCAACTAAGTTTTATTCAGAACGTAAGCTTTCCTATGCAGGCACACCTCACCAGACAACGGAATGGGGGTACAGTGAGCAGAGCTACATACAGCTGGTGGGCAGCGGTTAGGAATGCAAAGTGGCACAAAGTTAGTCGCGCGGCTTAATGTGCATTCCGTGTAAATCAGGGATATCGGACTCACGAGGCCGGAACTGACATAAGAACATAAGAGAAGCTATGCTGGATCAAGCCAATGGCCCATTCAGTCCAACACTCTGTGTCACATAAGAACATAAGAGAAGCCATGTTGAATCAGGCCAGTGGCCCCTCCAGTCCAACACTCTGTGTCACACAGTGGCCAAAAAATGTGTGTGTGTGTGTATATATATGTACTTATATATGCACACTGTGGCTAATAGCCACTGATGGCTATTCTTATCCAATCCCCTCTTGAAGCTGGCTATGCTTGTAGCCGCCAGCACCTTCTGTGGCAGTGAATTCCACATGTTAATCACCCTTTGGGTGAAGAAGGACTTCCTTTTATCCGTTCTAACCCGACTGCTTAGCAATTTCATTGAATGCCCACGAGTTTTTGTATTGTGAGAAAGGGAGAAAAGTACTTCTTTCTCTACTTTCTCCATCCCATGCATTATCTTGTCAACCTCTCTCATGTCACCCCGCAGTTGACGTTTCTCCAAGCTAAAGAGCCCCAGGCGTTTCAACCTTTCTTCCTAGGGAAAGTGTTCCCTAAACGAGACCTTGTCAGGCCAGGCTATGCGTGTCATAAAATGCAATGCCAGGGAGCAGAGATACAAACTTTATAAAGGACACACAAACACAATTAAAGACTTTTTAAAAAACAAACAAACTTAAAACCTTAGCACGCATTGGTCTAAAAGGTGCTTTCTTTGTCTCTCTCCTGTGGGATCCAGGGAACTGGGCAAAGGAAGCTCTGGCTCTTTCCTTCCCTCCTCGGGGGACTGGGAAGGGGAGGTGTCTCAGCCAATAGAAGGAAGAGAAGCTTGGCTCAGTAGCTCTGTTGGGTGATTGAGAGAACCTGGCAAGGTTAACTCTCTCCCACCGCATCCTCCTCAAGGGAGGAGCCTCAGCCAATGGAGAAAACAAAGGCTTTGCTCTGTAGCTCCTGTGCAATTGAGCAAGCCACCAGCAAAGCAAGCTGTGAAGAAGGAAGCAAGAAAGAGGGAGAAGGAAGCAGATGACAGCCAGTTGCTCAGGGGCCTGACAGGAACCCTCTGGGGGCCTGATTTGGCCCTCAGCCTGCAAGTTTGACACCCCTGGTTGTAGATAGATCCAAGTGGGCAGCTGTGTTAGTCTGAAGCAATAGAACAAAGTAGGAGTCCAATAGCACTTTTAAGACCAACAAAGTTTTATTTAGAATGTAAGCTTTTGTATGCATGCAGACTTCATCAGACAATGGAATGGGGTGGAGTGAGGAGAGCTACATATAGCTAGCGGGCAGTGGTTAAGAATGCAAATTGGCACACAGAATCCAGTGGCAAAATAGTGGAAAAGAACGTTTGGTCAGACTTGCAAGCAGTAAAGCAATTAATAGACTGCATTCATTGTCTTATGACACTCTCACCTTCATTCTCCCATTCTGACTTGTTACTGTTTCATTGGTTTCCCATGCAAATGCTATCCAGACCAAACGTCCTTTCAATTTGCTGATTTCACTATTTCCCCATTGGATTCTAACTCTGTACCACTTTGCATTCTTAACCGCTGCCCACCAGCTATACGTAGCTGTGCACAGTGTACACACCATTCCATCGTCTGGTGAAGCAGGCACGCATACGAAAGCTGACATTCTGAATAAAACTTGGTCGGTCTTAAAGGCGCTACAGGGCTCCTACTTCCTTCTACTGCTTCAGACCAGGGCTGCCCGAACTTGCTTAAACATCAAAAGCTGCATAGAGCAGGGGTAGCCAAATGCGCTTAATGTAAGAGCCACATAGAATGAACGTCAGATGTTTGAGAGCCGGAAGACATGAACGTCAGATGTTTGAGAGCCGCAAGACAGGAACGTCACATGTTTGAGAGCCGCAAGGTGGGAAAGAAGGATGGATGGATGGATGGAAGGAAGGAAGAAAGATGGGGGAGAGAGGAAGATCAGAGAGGCAGAAAGAAAGCAGCTTTAACTGTAAATGCATTCTCCAAGCTACCAGCTGGCTTGCCTTGCAGAAGTGATTTAAAGTGATAAATGCCTTCTGCAAGCCAGCCAGCTGGTGGGGTGGTGGGAGCCACACGATATGTGTGAAAGAGCTGCATGTGGCTCCCGAGCCACAGTTTGGCCCCCCGTGACGTAGAATAAACATCAGATGTTTGAGATCCACAAGACATGAATGTCAGATATTGGAAGGAAGGAAGGAAAATAGATGGGGGAGGGAAGTTGAGGTGAAAAGAAACAACTTTAACTCTCTCCCCACATGTTCCCCAGAGGGTACTTAGATCTGGATTGCAGAATTTACTGTCAATCCCCAGGCCGAGGGAGGCGAGACTGAAGGCTACCAGAGAAAGAGCCTTCTCAATTGCTGCCCCCCACTGGTGGAACCAACTCCCAGGAGACGTAAGGGCCTTGCGGGACCTTGCCCAGTTCTGCGAGGCCTGCAAAACAGCTCTATTTCGACTTGCCTTTCGTTGGAACTACAGTATAAGTAGATGCCCAACATCGCTGAATGTGATGGTACCAACGCCAGCACCAAAATTTGTTTTAAATTGTTTTAAACTGTTCTAAATTGTTAATTGGTAGCGATGGTTAATTTTAATTGTTTGCTTACTGTTTTATTGTTTGGCGTTCGATTGTTGTTAGCCGCCCTGAGCCTGCTTCGGCGGGGAGGGCGGGATATAAATGCGAGGAATAAATAAATAAAATAAGATCAACTTTTAAATGCATTCTCCAAGCCACCAGCTGGATTGGAGAATGCATTTAAAGAAAGAAATGCCTTCTCCAGGGTGGCTGATGGGGCAGTGCGGATTTTGAGAGCCACAGTTTAGTCACCCCTGCTTCAGAGCCAACATGCCTGCCCAGCTAGACCGATCTGGAAAGACGCACAGTTTGCACAGGCCTTGACCACTGGACCCCTGCCGGGGCACTGCGCTACAGGAGTGGGACGGAACGAGCCGTTACATGAGCCCCGGGAGGCGAGAAGGTCAGGAAGGCGGCCCGCCACCCAACCCGGTGCAGGATTCCTCTCAGGCTGATGTCAGCCTGTCTGGCTTGCCAGCTCCAGACACAATGAGACCCACCGAAGCCGCTCAGACCGGTTGAGACCGCGGCCGCTCGCTATTTTTTTCTGCGCCCGTGTTATTTTAAAGGCACCAAGACCGAGGGGTGGAGAGAAAGAAAATGTAACCGGAGCTTCTGAAAAACAGGGCTCAGTATGCTGTATGCGTCCCCCACCCCTTACCCCTCCCCTCCACCCCAGCCCGGGGATTTAACAGCAGCCAACAACCTGCTGGGAACTAGCGACGCTCCCTGCAGGCAAGGAGCCCGCCGGAGTCCGAAACAAAGTCATGCACAGGCTGAGATCCTATCACGCGAGCACCTTCTCTCTGTGTGAGCAGCATTCCACCCCCCTCCCATGGCACACCTGCACTCTGGAGGGCATGCATTTGGCTGGTGTTCTCATAGCATGACCAGTCTGGTGTAGTGCAGGGGTGGACAAACCGGCTCGGGAGCTACGTGGCTCTTTCACACATATTATGTGGCTCTTGAAGTCCTCACCACTCTGTTTGCTGGCTTGGAGGTCTCTTTAAATCACTTCGCCAAGCCAGATAGCGGCTTGCAGAATTCATTTAATGTTAAAGTTGCTTTCTTTCCACCGCTCCCTCCCTATCTATTTTTCCCCCTCTCTCCCTCCCTCCCTTCCTCTGATGTTTGTGTCTTGTGGCTCTCAAACATCTGTTTATTCTGTTTGGCTCTTACATTAAGCAAGTTTGGCCACCCCTGGTGTAGTGGTTAAGTGCTCAGACTCTTATCTAGGAGAACTGGGCTTGATTCCCCACCCCTCCTCCACTTGCAGCTGCTGGAATGGCCTTGGGTCAGACGTAGCTCTTGCAAGAGTTGTCCTTGAAAGGGCAGCTTCTGGGAGGGCTCTCAGCCCCACCCACCTCACAGGGTGTCTCTTGTTTTATTTATTTATTTATTACTTTCAATTTATATCCCGCCCTCTCCGCAAGCGGACTCAGGGCGGCTTACAACATCATAAAATACAATCAATCCAATAAAACATATAAAACCATAATTTACTTATATCAGTTTTAAAACCATTGTGGGGGAGGGAGATAAAGGAGATTGTGACCGCTCTGAGATTCAGAGTGGAGGGCAGGGTATAAATCCAATATAATCATCTTCTTCAAAGTATGTGGACCATTGTAAGCAAAAGAGGCACAGGGAGAAGACCTCTTTCCCCAAGAAGCGAGAAAATTAAAACTGTGAGAATGGGGGAGGCAAAGGGAACACAGGCAGGAATGGACGACCCCCAAATTACTTCAGTGTCCCCTTCTCCTGCTGTTTAATTTATCACACTGAGATCCAAGGCAAGATTGTGTGCTGTTAAGTCAAATGCAATCAACTGCAGTAGGATTTGGACGGCAGAAATCTGGAATCATGCAGAAACAGAGCAAAAGCTAAGTGTCAGCATTGAAATATGACATTAAGCCAGGGCCTTTTTTCTAGCCGGAATTCCTTTGCATACTAGGCCACACACCCCTGATGTAGCCAATCCTTCTGGAGCTTCCAGTAGCCCGTAAAAAGAGCCCTGTAAGCTCTTGGAGGATTGGCTACATCAGGGTCTTGCCATTTTTCCTGCTGCCTTCAACTTTTCCATGTATTGTTGGCTTTTTCCGGTTAGCTTTTGAGCCCAGTAGCCACTTTTTAAAGAGTCCAATAAAATTTTCAGGGCATGAGGTTTTACTCCCTTCCGACGAGCGGCCAAAGTACAGCAGCTTCTGTTCGGTCCGTTTTGCTTCAAGGCAGAATTGAGGCCCGATCGGTTGTCCTTTGTGGTCCGTGGTATCTGCCGCGTTCTTTTCCAGCACCGTTCCATCCAGTATATCCGTCCTTATTTTTCTCCCTTCCCAGTTATCCGTGGGTAGGAAGGCAGGCAGGAACAGAACCAGGTTGAAATTAAATCTGAAGAGTTTCTGGCTCAACATTAGGAAGAACTTCCTGACAGAGCAGTTCCTCAGTGGGACAGGCCTCCTCGGGAGGTGGTGGGCTCTCCTTCCTTGGAGGTTTTGAAACAGAAACATGTGGCCCGGGGGCCAAATCAGGCCCCCTGAGGGCTCTTATCAGGCTCGAGCAACTGGCTGTCATCTGCTTCCTTCTCCATCTCTCTTGCTTCCTCCTGCATAACAGCTTGTTTTGCAAGGCTTGCTCAGTTGCCCAGCAGAGCTACAGAGCAAAACCTCAGTTTTGTCTATTGGCTGAGGCTCCTCCCTTGGGGAGGAAGGAGGGGAGGAGTAGCTTCCTTTGCTAGGCTCTCTCAATTGCACAGCAGAGCTACTGAGCTGAGCCTCTCATCCTATTGGCTGAGGCTCCTCCCTCCCCCAGTCCCCTGGGAAGGAAGGAAAAAGCCAGAACTTCCTTTGCCCAGGAAATATAAAGAAAGCATCTTTAAGACCAATGAGCGCTAACGTTTTAAGCATGTTTTAAGTTTTTTTTTTTAAAAAAACTTGTGGTTGTCTGTGTTCTTTATAAAATTTATATCTCCACTACCTAATCTTAAATAGGTACACCTTTAGGGGGAGGTGTTTGTGAATTTCCTGCATTGTGCAGGGGGTTGGACTAGATGACCCTAGGGGTCCCTTCCAACTCTATGATTCTATTATTCGGAGTCTTCCAAGCGCCTGTCACACGCAGAGAAGTTGATAGGGTCGGCCAAGTATTTCCAGACATACTCAGGGGTCGCTTTGTAGAAAAATAGATGTCGGAGCTCATCCAGGGGTTGTTACGCAGCTGCACCTACTATTCAATGGACAAGGTAGGTGGGGAGAAGGAGGGGGAACCCTCAGAAAGGTTCAGGAGCTTTACTCCTGTGAGCTCCTGCTGAATCCGAGGCCTGGACATACTTGTTCCTTTAAATTTCAATTCACAGTCACCTTTTCCCAGCTTACCTGCCCAGGTGGACAGGCCTTGGCAGGGAGGTAGCTGCAAGTCTCCCCCTCCCCGTTTTGAAGCGCATGAGCTGTCTGCAATTAACAGCCAAATGAAACTCAAGGCGGGAGAATTCTGCCAGCACAGGCTTGTAGGAAATAAAGGGATCTTTGTCACTCTTGGAGAGCCAGTTTGTTGTAGTGGTGAAGTATGCAGACTCTTATCTGAGAGAATGGAGTTTGATTCCCTGCTGGAATGGCCTTAACTCAGCCATAGCTCTTAAGAACATAAGAGAAGCCATGTTGGATCAGGCCAATGGCCCATCCTTGAGTCCAACACTCTGTGTCACACAGTGGCCAAAAAAACCAAGTGCCATCAAGAGGTCCACCAGTGGGGCCAGGACACTAGAAACCCTCCCACTGTGCCTCCCCTCCAAGCACCAAGAGTACAGAACATCACTGACCCAGACATAAGAACATAAGAGAAGCCATGTTGGATCAGGCCATCCAGTCCAACACTCTGTGTCACACAGTGGCCAAAAAAAGCCAGGTGCCATCAGGAGGTCCATCAGTGGGGCCAGAATACTAGAAGTCCTCCCACTCTTGGCCCCCCAAGCACCAAGAATACAGAACATCCCTGCCCCAGACATAAGAACATAAGAGAAACCATGTTGGATCAGGCCAGCGGCCCCTCCAGTCCAACACTCTGTGTCACACAGTGGCCAAAAATATATATATATATACACACACACATATATACACACTGTGGCTAATAGCCACTGATGGACCTCTGCTCTGCAGGAGTTGTCCTTGAAAGGGCAGCTGCTGTGAGAGTTCTCTCCGCCCCACCCACCTCACAAGGTGTCTGTTGTGGAGGGAGAAGATATAGGAGATTGTGAGCCGCTCTGAGTCTCTGATTCAGGGGGAAAGGCGGGGTCTAAATCTTCCTCCTTCTCCTTTCTTCTTTTTCTTCTTTCTTCTTCTCTCTTCTTCGTCTCCTTTTTTCTTCTTCTTCGTGACAGGTGCAAGAAGGCTGTATACTTGCCTTTGAGCTTCCCACACTGGTTGAGGGGCTGCTCAGTCGTCTTTGATTTCCCGCCTCTGGCAGCAGCAAGACAGCGATGCTAACGGACAACTGGTGGCTCATGGAAGTGTAAATTGCGAGCTAGGAAATCCCCTGGTTCAAAGCTCATTCTAGTCAAGCCGATGTATCATCTGTCATCCCCTTCGAAATTAACCCCTGGCAGCGTAAGACACTAGAGCGGGGTTGTCGAACTCATGGAGGCCGGATCTGACATAAATGAGACTTTGTTGAGCCGGGCTGTGTGTATACCTATTTAAGATTAGGTAGCAGAGATACAAACTTTATGAAGGATACAGAAAAAGCACCCAATTAAATATTGGGTTTTTAAAAAACAAAACAAAACCCTTAAAACATGCTTAAAACGTTAGCACTTGTTGGTATTAAAGGTACTTTCTTTGTAACTCTCACATGGGATCTAGGGAATTGGGCAAAGGAAGCTCTGGCTCTTTCCTTCCTTCCCCCAGGGGACCAGGAGGGGGAAGGAAGAGAGGCTTGGCTCAGTAGCTCTGCTGTGTGATTGAGAGAGCCTGGAAAAACAAGATCTGCCTTCTCTTTCTCCCCAAGGGAGGAGCCTCAGCCAATGGAGAAAAGGACACAAGAGAGAGGCAGAAGGAAACAGGAGGTCCATCTGTGGGGCCAGGGCACTAGAAGCCCTCCCACTGTGCCCCCCCCCCCAAGCACCAAGAATACAGAGCATCACTTGCCCCATGCAGAGAGTTCCATCTGTACCTTGTGGCTAATAGCCACTGATAGACCTCTGCTCCATTCAATCCCCTCTTGAAGCTGTCTATGCTTGTAGCCGCCGCCACCTCCTGTGGCAGTGAATTCAACATGTCAATCACCCTTTGGGTGAAGGAGGACTTACTTTTATCCGTTCTAATCCGACTGCTCGGCAGTTTCATCGAGCGCCCACGAGTTCTTGTCTTGTGAGAAAGGGAGAAAAGGACTTCTTTCAGTTTGGTGTAGTGGTTAAGTGCGCGGACTCTTATCTGGGAGAACCGGGTTTGGCTTCCCACTCCTCCAGTTGCAGCTGCTGGAATGGCCTTGGGTCAGCCATTGCTCTGGCAGAGGTTGTCCTTGAAAGGGCAGCTGCTGTGAGAGTCCTCTCAGCCCCACCCACCTCACAGGGTGTCTGTTGTGGGAGGAGGAAGATAAAGGAGATTGTGAGCCACTCTTGAGATTTGGAGTGGAGGGCGGGATATAAATCCAATATCTTCTTCTCTACCTTCTCTATCGCATGCATAATCTTGTAAACCTCTATCACAAGGGTGGCCAACGGTAGCTCTCCACATGTTTTTTTTGCCTACAACTCCCATCAGCCCCAGCCAGCATGGCCAATGGCTGGGGCTGATGGGAGTTGTAGGCAAAAAACATCTGGAGAGCTACCGTTGGCCACCCCTGATCTATCATGTCACCCCCTCAGTCGACGTTTCTCCACGCTAAAGAGCCCCAAGCGTTTTAATCTTTCTCCATAGGGAAAGTGTTCCAACCCTTTAATCATTCTAGTTGCCCTTTTCTGCAATTTTCCCCAATGCCGTAATATCTTTTTTGAGGTGAGGTGACCGGAATTGTGCGCAGTGCTCCAAACAAGGCTGCGCCGTTGATTGATACAGGGGGCATTATGATATTGGCTGCCTTCTCCTGTTGGTCGGACTTGTGTTGTAAAATCTGGAGAGGCCGTGAGAATTTTCCAAACCTCCCCAGGGGGAGCGTGGAATGTTGAGCTGCCCAGAGAGATCTATTTCTGTCCCAACAGGCAGACAAGATTGTAAACCCGGGCCATTGAAGTTGAGGGATTTATGGCATTGTTACACCCTTCTTCCAGGAAGTTTATGTGGAGGGTTTCTCATTTTTAAAAAAAATTGTTTTGATACTTTCCCCTGCAGACAGATAAGGCAGAATCGCTTCTCCAAGGTCAGCCGATGAGCCGTGGACAAATTGCAGGATGTCCTAGACAAAGTCCAGCCGTCTCTATCGCTGACGCTGCCGGGGTGTGCCCTGATTTAATTCTCACCTTTGGGTTCCATCTGTGCCATCCTTATTGCGAGTTAAATCTCCCCTCTCCTGGTTAGTCCAGCCTTGAACTCGGTGCCCCTGGCTTAGCCCAATCTCGTCAGATCTCAGAAGCAGTGTTCCCTCTAAGAGAACCAGTTTGGTGTAGTGGTGAAGTGAGTGGACTCTTATCTGGGAGAACCGGGTTTGATTCCCTGCTCCTCCACTTGCAGCTGCTGGAATGGCCTTGGGTCAGCCAAAGCTCTCGTAGGAGTTGTCCTTGAAAGGGCAGCTGTCAGAGCTCTCTCCGTCCCACCTACCTCACAGGGTTTGATTCCCCACTCCTCCACTTGCAGCTGCTGGAATGGCCTTGGGTCAGCCATAGCTCTCGTAGGAGTTGTCCTTGAAAGGGCAGCTGTCAGAGCTCTCTCCGTCCCACCTACCTCACAGGGTTTGATTCTCCACTCCTCCACTTGCAGCTGCTGGAATGGCCTTGGGTCAGCCATAGCTGTTGCAGAAGTTGTCCTCGAAAGGGCAGCTGCTGAGGGAGAGCTCTCTCAGCCCCACCCACCTCACAGGGTGTCTGTTGTGGGGGGAGAAGATGCAGGAGATTGTGAGCCGCTCTGAGTCTCTGATTCAGAGAGAAGGGCCGGGTATAAATCTGTAGTCGTCGTCGTCTTCTAAGCTGAGTTAGTGTGAGCTAGCTCACAGATTTTTAGCCTCCCGCTCACACATTTTTGTCTTAGCGCAGGAAGGAGGACCCCAGAGCACACTAATTTATGCAGGAGCTCACAATTTTAATGCCAGTAGCTCCCAACTTTTAATACCAGTAGCTCACAAAGTAGAATTTTTGCTCATGAGACTGCAGCTTAGAGGGGGCATTGCTCAGAAGCTAAGCAGGGCTCGGTCCTGGTTAGTCCTTGGATGGGAGACGGCCAAGGAGGTGTTGGGGGTTGTTGTGGGGTCGTTTTATGATATGTGGTGGACCTGTGAGGTGGCGAAAGGCTATTGGAAGATGGTGCATGAACTTCTACAGAAAATATTGAAGACACAGATCCAATTTGAAACCAGAACTAATTTTGTTGAACGTATATCCTAGTGACTCTACAAAAGAGATGAGACGTTTCAGAGCTCATATGAACACAGCAAGCCGGAATTCTTCCGGCACGGAAATGGAAACTTCACGAAATTCCTACGAGATAGGACTTGATAGGGGAAATTTTGGAAACGCTGGAAGCAAACCATTTATCTCGGTTGTTGGCTGGGAAACCCAAGGACGAAGCAAGGAGTCACTGGGAAAGATTATATGTATGGTTAGACATTCAAGATATTCTGGTGCAAACCTGTACTTTTATCTCTTAAGATGCATAGTAAAATGTAGAAAGGCAATCCAATTTAATAATAATAATAATAATAATATTTTATTTATATCCCGCCCTCCCTTCCACAGCAGATTCAGGGCGGCTCACAGCATATAACGAATACATAATTACAATATAAAACATATCAGTACAATATAATTCATTAATTACCTTCAAAACAATATAATTAAAACCATCAAAGTTAAAAACTAACATTTACAGGTGCTATGTTCTGGATGTTCTCCTCTTGTAATTTATGATGGCCATATGTAGGAGACTAAAATCCACCTTAAGAGAAGGCCAGTTGGAAAAGGGTAGTCTTGCAGGCCCTACGGAATTGAGCAAGATTCTGCGGGGCCCGCACTTCATCCAGTGGTTGGTTCCACCAGTGTGGAGCTGCGATCGAAGCTGGTGGATATTTAAATGATAACTTACAGTCAGTATAATATTACATAGATTATGAAGAAATGGTGTTAAATGTATAATAATAACCCTAATGACATTTTATTTGGAAGATGTGCTATCATACAGACTGGACTATATCTGTATTTTTTATCTCTATTTCAACTTTCCATTTCCAATTTCCCTTTTCCTTTTTTCGGAAAATTTAATAAAATCTTTAAAATCTGAAAGGAAGTTGAGGGTTTCTGGCCTGGCCCAAGAAGGTCTTATTTACGTCACATCTGGCCCTCCTAACATAAGAACATAAGAGAAGCCATGTTGGATCAGGCCAGTGGCCCATCCAGTCCAACATTGTGTGTCACATAAGAACATAAGAGAAGCCATTTTGGATCAGGCCAGTGGCCCATCCAGTCCAACACTCTGTGTCACACAGGGGCCAAATATATATATATATATATACACACACACACACACACACATACACACTGTGGCTAATAGCCACTGATGGACCCCTGCTCCATATTTTTATCTAACCCCCTCTTGAAGCTGGCTATGCTTGTAGCTACCTCCTCCTGTGGCAGTGAATTCCACATGTTAATCACCCTTTTATCCGTTTTAACCTGACTGCTCAGCAATTTCATCGAATGCCCACAAGTTCTTGTAACAGACGCGTTGACACCCCTGAAATAGACTGAGAGTTCCGCAGGGTAGTTCCCCTGATGGCCCAGGAAGAAATGGTAAAATCCGGGCTTGTTGTGTAGATGGGGGGGGGGGGGGGGTCTCGCCACTTCAGTGGATGCAAAAACAAGTGCTCATGTTTCTGGCTCTGGCTCACTTGCTGGAGAGGTGATTTTTGTAGCAGGAGCTCCTTTGCATATTAGGCCACACACCCCTGATGGAACCTGCCGGGGATGTGTGGAGAGGGACTTTAATGCGCGTATCTTCTTCCTCCCCCAGCCTTGGAGAAGGCCGAAAGCGAGGCACTGGCAATGCGCAAACAGGCCGAAGGACTGACCAAAGAGTACGACCGGCTGCTGGATGAACACTCCAAGCTCCAGGTACCGGGTGGTGGAGGGGGCAAACTCATGTAACATTGTCTCTTTAAATCACTTTGCCAAGCCAAGCCAGATGGCAGCTTGGAGAATGCATTTAAAGTTAAAGTTGTTTCTTTTCAGCTCTCTTCCCTCCCCCATCTGTTTTCTTCCCTCCCTCCCTCCTTCCCTTCCTCTCTCCCTCCCTCTCTCCCTCCCTCTCCCTCCCTTCCTCCATCCCTTCCTCTCTCCCTCCTTCCCTCTTTCCGTCCTTCCTTTCCTCTCTCCCTCCCTTTCTCCCACCCTCCCTCCCTTCCTCTCTCCCTCCCACTCTCCCTCCCTTCCTCCATCCCTTCCTCTCTCCCTCCCTCCCTCCCTTCCTCGTTCCCTCCCTCCCTCTCTCTCTCCCTCCCTCCCTCTCTCCCTTCCTCCCTCCCACTCTCCCTCCCTTCCTCCCTCCCACTCTCCCTCCCTTCCTTCATCCCTTCCTCCCTCCCTTCCTCTCTCCCTCCCTCCCTCCCACTCTCCCTCCCTCCCTCCATCCCTCCCTCCCTCCCACTCTCCCTCCCTTCCTTCATCCCTTCCTCCCTCCCTTCCTCTCTCCCTCCCTCCCTTGTGGCTCTCAGACATCTGATGTTCATGTCTTGAGGCTCTCAGACATCTGACATTTATTCTCTGTGGCTGTTATCTTAAGCAAATTTGGCCACCCCGATCTAGTACTTGGGTTGCAGATCCGTATCGTAAAGAGGCAGCAATGCCTGAGCTCTTATGAATCAAGTTAAGAGTCCAGTGACACCTTTAACAAAGTTTTGTTCAAGGTGTGAGATTTTTTTTCAGATGTCACTGGACTCTTAACTTTATTCTGTTGTTTAAGGGTTGCCCAAACTGTGGCTTGTGAGCCGCGTGTGGCTCTTTCACACGCATTGTGTGTCTCTTGAAGCTCCCACCAGCCGGCTTGAAGAAGGTGCTTCTCTCTTTAAATCACTTCGCCAAGCCAAGCTGGCCGCTTGGAGAATGCATTTACAGTTAAAGTTGCTTTCTTTCCACCTCTCCCCCCCATCCGTTTGCCTCCCTTGCGGCTCTCAAACATCTGAAGTTCATGTCTGGTGGCTCTCAAACATCTGGCCTTTATTCTGTGTGGCGCTTGTGTTAAGCAAGCTTGGGCACCCCTGATGCCAGGCCATAGCTTTTACTTTATTTTCATTTTATTTGCTGTATGTCCCACTTTTATCCCCAAGGGGAGACCCTAAACCAGGAGTATCGAACTCATTTGTTATGAGGGCCGGATCTGACATAAATGAGACCTTGCTGGACTGAGCCATGTTGAGCCGGGCCGCGTGTGTACCTGTTTGAGATTAAGTAGCAGAGATACAAACTTTAGAAAGGACACAGACAAACACAAAGATTTTTTTTTTTAGAAAAACAACAACCTTAAAATAAAACATGCTTAAAACATTAGCATTCGTTGGTCTTAAAGGTGCTTTCTTTGTGTTTCTCCCATGGGATCCAGGGAACTGGGCAAAGGAAGCTCTGTCTCTTTCCTCCCTTCCCTGGGGACCAGGAGGGGGAGGAGCCTTAGCCAATAGAAGGAAGAGAGGCTTGACTCGGTAGCCCTGCTGTGCGATTGAGAGAACCTGGCAAAGCAAGCTCTGCCTTCCCCCCTTTCCTCCCCAAGGGAGGAGCCTCAGCCAATGGAGAAAACAGTGGCTTTGCTCTGTAGCTCCTGCGCGATTGAGCAAGCCTGGCAAAGCAAGCTGTTATGCAGAAGGAAGCAAGAGAGAGGGAGGATGAAGCAGACGACAGCCAGTTGCTCGGGGGCCTGATAGAAGACCGGGGGCCTGATTTGGCCCTGGGCCGCATGTTTGACACCCCTGCCCTAAACAGCTTATGTTATTCTCCGCAACTCCATTTTATCCTCACAGCAGCCCAGTCAGGCAGATCCAGACGAGTCGCCGTGTTAGTCTGTCTAGCAGGAGAAAAGTGCAAGAGTCCAGCAACACCTGGAAGACTAATGATAAGATTTATGGCAGGGCATGAACCTTCATGTGTTACTGCTCACGTCTTCCGATTTCTGAAGAGCTGAGCAGTGACACACACAAGCTCCTCCCCTGATTTCTGAAGAGGTGAGCAGTGATTCGCACAAGCTGCCGTTCTGCCCCCAATTTTGTGAGTCTTTCAGGTGCTTCTGGTTTCTTGCTCTTTCCAGTGAGGTGGGTTCGGCTGAGAGTGTGTGACTGGTCCAAGGTCACCCAGCAAGCTTCCAGGTAGTGGTTAAGTATGCGGACTCTTATCTGGGAGAACCGGGTTTGATTCCCCGCTCCTCCACTTGCAGCTGCTGGAATGGCCTTGGGTCAGCCAGAGCTCTCGCAGAGATGTCCTTGAAAGGGCGGCTTCTGTCAGAGCTCTCTCAGCCCCACCTACCTCACAGGGTGTCTGTTGTGGGAGAAGAAGCTATAGGACGGGTGGCCAGTGGTAGCTCTTCAGATGATTTTTGCCATGCTGGCTGGGGCTGATGGGAGTTGTAGGCAAAAAAACATCTGGAGAGCCAGTTTGGTGTAGTGGTTAAGTGTGCGGACTCTTATCTGGGAGAACCGGGTTTGATTCCCCACTCCTCCATCTGCACCTGCTGGAATGGCCTTGGGTCAGCCATAGCTTTGGCAGAGGTTGTCCTTGAAAGGGCAGCTGCTGTGAGAGCCCTCTCCAGCCCCACCCACCTCACAGGGTGACTGTTGTGGGGGAGGAAGGTAAAGGAGATTGTGAGCCGCTCTGAGACTCTTCGGAGTGGAGGGCGGGATATAAATCCAATATCTTCTTCTTCTTCTTCATCTGGAGAGCTACCGTTGGCCACCCCTGATATAGGAGATCGTGAGCCTCTCTGTGTCTCTGTTTCAGAGAGAAGAGCGGGGTATAAATCTGCAGTTGTCTTCTTAGTCGGCGGAATGAGGATTTGAACCTTCTCCTCCCAGTTCCTAGTCTGACACACTAACCCAGGGGTGGCCAAACTTGCTTAACGTAAGAGCCACATTGAATAAACATCAGATGTTTGCAAGCTGCAAGACATGAATGCCAGATGTTTGAGAGCCGTAAGGAAGGGAAGGAAAGCAAAGAAAAAAGGTTGTGGGGGGAGAGGTGCAAAGAAAGCAACTTTAAATGATTCTCCAAGCTGCCGGCCAGCTTGGCTTGAAGAAGTGATTTAAAGAGAAAAACCCCTTCTCCAAGCCAGCCAACAGGGTGGTGGAGGCTTCAAGAACCACGCAATACGTGTGAAAGAGCCACATGTGGCTCCTGAGCCACAGTTTGGCCACCCCTGCTCTAACCATTACCCCACACTGGCTCTTGAAGAGGTCGGCCCTTCCGTCTTCGGGCCTGCAGAGGCCTGACCAAAAAGGCCTTTTAAAAGCACACTCTGCGGCACTGCCACACACAAGTTTAAAAATAGCCTGGCTTCGGTTGCCAGGTTACGTTTCGGCCCAAACAGCGTCTGTCTGAAAGAAACTTCCGGGGCTTTCTGGCCAACTCCTCCCTATCTGTGCCCTGTTGCCAGGCCCAGGCGAGGAGGAAGAGCCTGGCAGCTCCAGGGCACCCTTTCTTGGCAAATCTCCTGCCACGCTTGGGCCTGCACGTAAGCTAGTCACAAGACACCCACCTCATGTGAGGGAACTGATAAAGGTGAATGAGGCGGGCGTGGCTTCAGCATTGGGCCGTCACACCCCAAGGGAGTGCCTGAACGGGGCAGCGGGAGTAGCGGGAACAACACAAGGCCCCCTAACTTTCCTTCTTGATTTGGGACAGAAGGAATGAGACATTTCATAGATTTTTAGGGAGGTGGTGGCGGGGGAGCTGAACAGGCCTTCGTTTCAAACATCGTTGGATATACCCTAGAAACAAAAGCAGTACAATTTGGTGAATGTATTTATACTCCTGCGTGGTCACCTGCCTTAATCCTGAGAAGGGTTAGACTTGTTGTAAATGAATACAAACGTCTAGTCATCAGAAGAGCCCTGCTGGATCAGACCAGTGGTTCATCTTTCTCACACAGTGGCCAGGTAGTTCCTCTGGAGGGTGAACAACAGGGCAGAGAGGCCAAGATTCTCCCCTGATAAGAATATAAGAACAGTCCTGCTGGCTGAAACCAGAGGTCCATCCAATCCAGCATCCTGCCTCACGCAGCAGCCAGCCAGTTCCTCTGGAGGGCCAACAACAGGGCACAGAGGCTGAGGCCTTCATGAGAACATCAGAAGAGCTATGCTTGGATCAGACTAGTGGTCCATCCAATCCAGCATCCTGCCTCACGCAGCGGCCAGCCAGTTCCTCTGGAGGGCCCACAACAGGCCTTCATAAGAACATCAGAAGAGCTGTTTTTGAATCAGACCAGTGGTCCTTCCAGTATCTTGCCTCACAGTGGCCAACCAGTTCCTCTGGAAGACCAACAACGAGCAGAAAGATCTGAGGCCTTCATAAGAACAACGGAAGAGCCCTGCTGGGTCAGAACAGTAGTCCACCCAGTCCAGCATCTGGTCTCACACAATGGCCAAGCGTGGAGGGCCCGATCGCAGGGCATAGAGGCTGAGGCCTTCCCCTGAGTTTGTCTCCTGGCACACCAGTGTTCAGAGGTTTCCAGACAAAAGATTTCCCTGAAAAATCTTTCTGGCTTCAAGACCGTCGGATCAGCCTGCACAAGTCCTCATCCCTTCAAGGTCTAGGAGGCCTGACCCCACCACCTTTGGCATGTGGGCATGAGTGAAGTCCCCCAGTGACACTATGCCCTCAAAGTCACCATTACCCTTGATGCGGTTCCAAGAATTGACTCTTTTGAACGTGTCACCGGGCGGCACTTAGAATCTACTTGCTCTTATTTTATTTGTCTCATGCTCAACTATCTGACGACTATCAGCAGGGCAAGGGAGAGTTATTTGAGTCTAATGTTTGTCTGTGGGCTTGTGGTGGCAGCAGGCAGTTGGAGTTGCCAACCTCCAGGTGAGACCTGGAGATTTCCCAGAACAGTAGTTGATCTCCAGACGACAGGGTTCTGTTCCCTTGGAGAAAATGGCTGCTTGGGGGGTGGGGTGGGGGGGCTCTCTGGCATTACACCCCACCCTCACCATTTGTGAGAGCCAGTTTGGTGTAGTAGTTAAGTGTGCGGACTCTTATCTGGGAGAACCGGGTTTGATTCCCCACTCTTCCATTTGCAGCTGCTGGAATGGCCTTGGGTCAGCCATAGCTCTGGCAGAGGTTGTCCTTGAAAGGCAGCTGCTGTGAGAGCCCTCTCAGCCCCACCCACCTCACAGGGTGTCTGTTGTGGGGGAGGGAGATAAAGGAGATTGTGAGCCGCTCTGAGACTCTGTCCTTGAAAGGGCAGCTGCTGTGAGAGCCCTCTCAGCCGCACCCACCTCTGTTGTGGGGGGAGAAGATACAGGAGATTGTAAGCTCCTCTGAGTCTCTGATTCAGAGAGAAGGGTGGGGTATAAATCTGCTGTTCTTCTTCTTCATGCTCCACCCCAAAGTCTCCAGGAATTTCCTGGAGTTAGCAACCGTGTGCCCAGATCTTGTTGAGTCCTGGTGTGCTGCTGTTCTTAAGGACACCCAGTATGGGTTTAATAGTTAAGAGCGGTGGGCTATAATCTGGAGGACCAGGTTTGATTCCCCACTCTTCCACATAGAGCTACTGGGTGACCTTGGGCCAGTCACAGTGCTCGCACAGCATAAGTACAATGGAATGCAAAAGCAATCGTATGGCTTCCAAATAAAACTTCAGTTAGAAGAAGAAGAAGATATTGGATTTATATCCCGCTCTCCACTCCAAAGAGTCTCAGAGCGGCTCACAATCTCCTTTACCTTCCTTCCCCACAACAGACACCCTGTGAGGCGGGTGGGGCTGGAGAGGGCTCTCACAGCAGCTGCCCTTTCAAGGACAACCTCTGCCAGAGCTATGGCTGACCCAAGGCCATTCCAGCAGGTGCAAGTGGAGGAGTGGGGAATCAAACCCGGTTCTCCCAGATAAGAGTCCGCACACTTAACCACTACACCAAACTGGCTCTCCACACCAAACTGATTACAAATAATCAGTAATTTCCATTCATGCCCAACCACAACGGCAGAACACAGAATGCTCCAAAATATACAATATAATATTCACAAAAATGAACAAGTTCATGATGAATACTCTCACAGTTGCCTGGAAAGACACAAAGGGTTTTGTGGAGGTCTTCAGATACCACAGCAAGCCTTTGAATTGCCGGCTCATGAAAAAGCAACTTAAGAACATAAGAGAAGCCATGTTGGATCAGGTCAATGACCTATCCAGTCCAACACTCTGTACACACAGTATCCAAAAACCCCAGGTGCCATCAGGAGGCCAGGACACTGGAAGCCCTCCCACTGTTGCCCCTCCCAAGCACCAAGAATACAGAGCATCACTTGCCCCAGACAGAGAGTTCCAACGATACACTGTGGCTAATAGCCACTGAAGGACCTCTGCTCCAGATGTTGATCCAATCCCCTCTTGAAGCTGGCTATGCTTGTAGCCGCCGCCACCTCCTGTGGCAGTGAATTCCACGTGTTAATCACCCTTTGGGTGAAGAAGTACTTCCTTTTATCCATTCTAACCCAGTGGGTTAAAATTAAAAGAGTTTCTGGCTCAACATGAGGAAGAATTTCCTGACCATTCGAGCGGTTCATCAGTGGAACAGGCTTCCTCGGGATGTGGTGGGCTCTCCTTCCTTGCAGGTTTTTAAACAGAGACTAGATGGCCATCTGACAGCAATAAAGATCCTGTGAATTTAGGGGGGAGGTGTTTGTGAGTTTCCTGCATTGTGCAGGGGGTTGGACTAGATGACCCTGGAGATCCCTTTCAACTACGATTCTATGCCCAGCAATTTCATTGACTGCCCACAAGTTCTTGTATTGTGAGAAAGGGAGAAAAGTACTTTTCTCTACCTTCTCTATCCGATGCATAATCTTGTAAACCTCTATCATGTCACCCCGCAGTTAACGTTTCTCCAAGCTAATGAGCCCCAAGTCTTTTAACCTTTCTTCCTAGGGAAAGTGTTCCAATCCTTTAATCATTCTAGTTGTGAAACGCAGCCGGTATTAGCTAGCAATGCGTTGAGAGAACATTTATATCTCTGCACCGACGTTTTTGGATGAGAACTGGGTCCGACAGGAAAGGAAGCATTGGATACTTGAAAGGGAGTTTGGACTTTGAAGATCCATCCACTCACCGTGAACCTGTTCATTTTTGCAAACATGATATTTGTATGCTTTTGGAGCGTTCCATGTTTTGTCGCCGTGGTTGTACGTGAATGGAAATGACTGATTATTTGTAATTGAAGTTTTATTTGGAATCCATACGGTTGTTTTTGCATTCCACAGTTCTCGAAAGAGCTGTTCTCTCAAGAGCGGTTCTCTTAGAGTTCTCTCAGCCCCACATATCTCACGGGGTGTCTGTTGCGTGGAGAGGAAGGGAAAGGAGATTGGAAGCAGCTCTGAGTGAAGAACCAGGGTATAAATCCCATCTCTTCTCCTCTTCCTCCTCCTCCTTCCTCCTTCTTCCTCCTCCTCCTCCTCCTCCTCCTCCTTTCTTCTTCTTTCTTCTTCTTCTTTCTTCTTCGTACGGCATTTCTAAGTATCACAAGATGCCAAGCCAGACAGAAAGAGTTGGGTCTTTGCCTGCTTGGCCCTTAAGGAAGATGCAGTTTGGAAAATTCGCAACCAGCAGCACTGCCAAATAAGGTTAAAATACCCAGGGCCTCTGCTTCTGCCCCTCCTTGTTCTGTATTGCCATGGGCCTATTTCTTTAGACAGAGCTTTTTAAAAAAATATCTTCTTTTTTTATTTTAACATTGAAAGGGATACAGAATAAAAAAGGAACGCAAGGGGAAATAAGGAGCATAAGGTACCGCTTGCGAGACACATTTTAAGGATATTGCAGAATGTGAAAATATAAAACATTAAAAATAGCATGACAAATCAGAATGCGGTGAAAACAGATAGCCCTTCCACATAATATATTCCCGTCATTTCCTATCTGGAGGGCAGGGGGGGGGGCAAACTGTGGCTCTTTCACACATTATTGTATGGTTCTCGAAGCCCCCGCTGCCCCATCAGCCAGCTTGGAGAAGGCATTTCTCTCTTGAAATCACTTCTTCAAGCCAAGCCAGCCGGTGGCTTGATGAATGCATTTAAAGTTAAATTTGCTTTCTTTCTGCCTCTCCCCATCTTCCTTCCTTGTCTTGCAGCTCTCAAATATCTGATGTTTCCTTCCTTTCCTCCCTCCCTCCCTTCCAGCTAGCCAGCAGCTTGGAGATAGCATTTAAACTTAAATTTGCTTTCTTTCTGCCTCTCTCCCCATCTTCCTTCCTTGTCTTGCAGCTCTCAAATATCTGATGTTTCCTTCCTTCCCTCCCTCCCTCCTTTCCTTCCTCCCAGCTAGCCAGCAGCTTGGAGATATCATTTAAAGTTAAATTTGCTTTTCCCCCCATCTTCCTTCCTTGTCTTGCAGCTGTCAAACATCTGATGTTTCCTTCCTTCCTCCCTCCCAGCTAGCCAGCAGCTTGGAGATCTTGTTCAAAGTTAAAGTTGCTTTCTTTCCACTTTTCTCCCCCAATCTTCCTTCCTTCCTTCCTTCCTTGTCTCGCAGCTCTCAGACATCTGATGTTTATTCCGTGTGGCTCTTACATTAAGCAAGTTTGGCCAGCTGTGTTATAGGGCTAGGTGAGAAAGCATATAAATAGGAAACATAAGAGAGGTGAGAAAGACAGTTTTGCATAAGCTTTACCATCCTATAGTGACTAGGAAAGATATAACTATAACAAGTCAACGAGAATAACTACAGAAATGTGTAGACGGAGCTTTCTGAATATCCTCTTTCCCGTTCCGTCTTCTCTTCTCCCGCCTTCCCCTGCCTCTCCTTCCTGAGTTCTGTCTTGGCTTTGCCCACCTGCTTGCCTGTTGCAGCTGGTCCGATCCGGCTGCCGAGGCCGAATGACATTTTGCCTTACGGTGGGCCTAAAAATAGGGTTTGTGCATGATCGGCCTATTCCGATGCCCTGGGGCGGAGGCTCTTTAAAAAGCGCTGATGCAGCAAGAGGGCCGGCGGGCATCTATAGCAGGAGGCGATCTGAGCCCCCAGCTCGCTGGGTGGGAATGTGGCACATGCCCTCTGCTATTTGTGTGCCCCAGATGGCAGCTGCCGGGTCTTACACCAGCACACCCCTCTCATGCGCCATTTACTAAGGAAGCTGGAGGCTGGCGGCATGGAGATGGATGCTGCAAACGATCGGGCCCCATTTTGCGCAGGAGCTCAAAGGAGCAGAGCTCCAGAACCTCTAAATTGTATTGTGCTTTCTTTTTTAAACCCCCCCCCCCAAAAAAAAAGAAGACAACCGTAGATTTATACCCCGCCCTTCTCTCTGAATCAGTCTCAGAGCAGCTTACAATCTCCTTTTTCTCTTTCCCCCACAACAGACACCCTGTGAGGTGGGTGGGGCTGAGAGAGCTCTCCCGGAAGCTGCCCTTTCAAGGACAACCTCTGCCAGAGCTATGGCTGACCCAAGGCCATTCCAGCAGCTGGAAGTGGAGGAGCGGGGAATCAAACCCGGTTCTCCCAGTCTGCGCACTTTACCACTACACCAGACTGGCTCTTGCTTGCTTCTGGGCTCCATTGTTCAAACCCTTCGTGAAAGTTTTGCTGAACTCTTAAGATTTGACAAACTTTCTGATATCCCTCCCCCAGAAAGGGGTGGCGGAATAACCAAAACATATGAAGCAGACAGATGGAAATCTTCCACATGCCACTGTGGCCACAGAGAAGAAAGTCATTTATGTCCTGTTAGCCGCCCTGAGCCTGCTTCGGCGGGGAGGGCGGGATACAAATAAAATTTATTATTATTATTATTTAAAACGTTATGATGGGAGTAAGGCTTTATTATGACAACTCTTAATTCAGGAAGCATTCTGAGGTGGATGTTGAGCTGATTTGATACACCCTCCAGGTGTGTGTGGCATATGCAGATGAGTTATACAAATGAGCTGTCCTAATGAGCTCCAGCACCTCTTTTTAAGAACATAAGAGAAGCCATGTTGGATCAGGCCAATGGCCCCTCCAGTCCAACACTCTGTGTCACAGAAGAACATAAGAGAAGCCATGTTGGATCAGGCCAATGGCTCATCCAGCCCAACACTCTGTGTCACACAGTGGCCAAAAAACCCCAGGTGCCATCAGGAGGTCCATCAGTGGGGCCAGGACACTAGAGGCCCTCCCACTGTGCCCCCCCAGGCACCAAGAATACAGAGCATCACTGCCTCAGACATAAGAACATAATTGAAGCCATGTTGGATCAGGCCAATGGCCCATCCAGTCCAACACTCTGTGTCCCACAGAGGCCAAAAAACCCAGGTGCCATCAGGAGGTCCATCAGTGGGGCCAGGACACTAGAAGCCCTCCCAGTGCTGCCCCCCCCCCACAAGCACCCAGATTACAGAGCATCTCTGCCTCAGACATAAGAACATAAGAGAAGCCATGTTGGATCAGGCCAGTGGCCCATCCAGTCCAACACTCTGTGTCACACAGAGGCCAAAACCCCCAGGTGCCATCAGGAGGTCCATCAGAGGGGCCAGGACACTGGAAGCCGTCCCACTGTTGCCTCCCCCAAGCACAAGAATACAGAGCATTATTGCCCCTGACAGAGAGTTGCAACAATACGCTGTGGCTAAGAGCCACTGATGGACCTCTGCTCCGTATGCTTATCCAATCCCCAGTTTTCTACAAAATGATCCCTGCAAATGACTATTTTGGGGAGCTTTGTGTATTTTTGTTACAGGATGTGTGTGTGAAAGAGAGAGTTAGCTTTTTGTGCTGTTTGGGCACGTGCGCCTGAAATGTAGTCGTTAGCCGTTCGCGCTGTTCGTCAAGCAGCCTGGAGAGTTGAGAGCCGGCGTGGCCATCTTGGCACACGGCCCAGGATTTCGCTTCCATCCTCTGGGCCCTTTTGGGCAGCTTCCGTGTGCCGTTCACAGCTTGTGTCAGAGAAGCATGGCCACGCGGAGCATGGTTGTCTCTCGGCTCCCTCCGGCCAGTGTAAATGAGCCTTCCTCCTCCTCCCCCCCCCGGGGACCGCAGGATTCCCCACTAAGACAGTTGGCGGAATGGCAGGCGTTGGGAGCAGCTGCCCGTCCCCCTGTTGCTGTGGACAGCTGCGGGGCAGAGCCGGTTCCTGTCAAAAACCGAGCAAGTCCAGGCTGGGGTTCCCTTGAGCCGCCGCTCATCTGGCGTGCGCGCATGCAAAAAAGTACAGTTAAAATCCCAGCTTGTGCTTTTCAGCCAGTCACTAATCTGGCGTGTAGTGCGCTTTGAGCAGGAAACTCAGCTAATGGGGATCCCAGGGGTCATCTAGTCCAACCCCTCTGCACAATGCAGGAAATTCACAGCCCCCCATGCCACGCACATTCAAAGAAGATGATGATGATAACGGATTTATATCCTGCCCTCCACTCTGAGTCTCAGAGTGGCTCACAATCTCCTTTACCGTCCTTCCTCACAACAGACACCCTGTGGGGTGGGTGGGAGGGACTGAGAGAGCTCTCCTGGAAGCTGCCCTTTCAAGAACAACTTTGCAAGAGCTATGGCTGAGCCAAGGCGGTTCCAGCAGTTGCAAGTGGAGGAGTGGGGAATGAAACGTTCTCCCAGATAGATGTATCTTCCTCTTTGAGAGCCAGTTTGGTGGTGGTGTTAAGTGCAAGGAGAACCTGGTTTAATTCCCCACTCCTCCACTTGCAGCTGCTGGAATGGCCTTGGGTTAGCCATACCTATCGCAGGAGTTGTCCTTGAAAGGCAACTACTGTAAAAAGCTCTCTCAGCCTCATCTACCTCACAGAGTGTCTGTTGTGTGTGTGTGTGTGTGAGAGAGAGAGGTAGAAGAGATTGTGATCACTCGGAGATTCAGAGTATAGGGCAGGATATAAATCCAATTTCTTCTTCCCTTCCTTCCTCCCCCTCCCCCAGATATCCAATATCTTCTTTTCCTGGTATTGGCCATGTGTCTTTAGAAAGTGGGCAAGGCCACGGCTTCTGATCAGCCGCTGGAGATCTGTTTAGCAAACTTTAAAAAATTTCTCTCAGTAGCAGCTGCTGTCACGGCATGTAAATATCCGCTGCATGACTAGAAGTAAGCCGCGTAGATGCAAGAAAATATTTTTAAGACCTTTTAAAAGGATCCTTTAAGACAGAACTTCAGCCTGAAATGTTGAAGCTTTACTTTTCCTGTGGCGCGTGGCCTTAACTCCCTGGCATTTCGTAGCTGGCCCTGACTCCTGTGGCAGCCATTTTGTGGTTGAGCCCGCCTCAGCGTGTCAGAATTCTAAAGTTGCCCACAGGCTCAGAAAAGGTTAGGGACCAGGGCTTCTTTTGTAGCAGGAGCTCCTTTGCGTATTAGGCCACATGCCCCTGATGTGGCCAATCCTCCGGGAGCTTCCAGTAAGCCCCATACTAAGAGCCCTGTAAGCTCTTGGAGGATTGGCTACCTCAGGCCTGTGTGGTCTAATATACAAAGGACCGCTGATGAGTCATATATCTTCAGATGTATTAAACTGAGACTATGGGAATCGGAGGAAACGAAATTACGGCCAACTGACCCTTATATTTGCTCTCCAGCTTCCTTAGGTCTTTATGCTTTTTGTGGCAAAATGCCCAATTATCTATCAGACCTAACCACTCCAAGTCATCGCAGGGCATTTATGTTGGCTAGACTAAACGCGTTTCCCTCCAAAGTTTTACAAGGGAGATATCAGCGAGTCCCTTTAGCCGACAGACTTTGCTCCTGTGGAGCAAATACCCCTGACTCAATCCAGCATATATTGCTTGATTGTTCTTTATACCATAACCTCCATAAAGATTTATTTGGCAAGCTTTCTTTTTCTCCAGATTTGTCTATTCTGCCACCCTGTTATTATTTATTGAGTGATACTGAGGGGGTGGTTAGTGAGGATGTGGCAAAATTTCTGGCTGACATCCTTAAATTTAATTCTGACCATGTTTGAATGCATCTGTAAGCTCGGTTTTATGTTGATTTTATCTCCAATGTTTAAATTTTTATATTCTGTGTATTTTTATCTGAATCTATTATGCCATTAAAGGTTTGGTATGGTACTGAGTTCAAGGCTGTATTAATGGTATCGTACAAAGGAGTTCCTGCTACAAAAAACAATCTCTCTCTCTCTCTCTCTCTCTCTCTCTCTCTCTCTCTCATTTATCTGTCAGTCTCTCTCACTATCATCTATCGCCTTTTATGTAGCAGGAACTCCTTTGCATATTAGGCCACACTCCCCTAATGTAGCCAATCCTCCAAGACCTTACAGGGCTTTTATAACAGGGCCTACTGTAAGCTCTTGTAGGATTGGCTACATCAGGGGTGTGTGGTCTAATATGCAAAAGAGCTCCTGCTACAAAAAACAAGCGCGCTCTCTCTCTCTCTCTCATCTATCTCCTTTTTTGTAGCTGAAACTCCTTTGCATATTAGGCCACACCCTCCCTGATGTAGCCAAGAGTTTACAGGGCTCGTCTTACAGGCCCTACTGTAAGCTCTTGAAGGATTGGCTATATCAAGGGGGTGTGTGGCCTAATATGCAAAGGAGTTCCAGCTACAAAAAAAGCCCTGCTAGGGACTGCTGGTATAACTTGCAAGCGTGGTCCGCTGGTGTGCAGCAGAAGGCGGCTCAGTGTGACACACGTTGGAACGACGCGCCTAAGGACAAAAGCGCCCCTGACCTTGCCGAAGGACAAAGGACAATGGGGCTGAACTTCGCGTCACCGGCCTGCGGGGAGCCGGTCTGTTATGTGTGTGTTTGAGTCTACAGTCTTGTGACTCGCCCATTGTCTGCCAGTGGTGACTCAGCCGCGCTTGTTATTGGGTGGCACGCTCCCAGAGGAAGCTGGAAGCTGTCTATCTCTCGCTCTGCCCTCCGTCCAAGGAGTCCCGTAAAGCAGGGCTCTCTCTCCTCGTTTCCACGGGCGAGCAGTAAGGGGTATCAAATTCAGCTTTCTGAGAATCTCTGGGGTTTTTTAAAGAAAAAAATTAAGCCAAAGTAAGTTTCCTGTGTATGGGATCAACACTCACCACAGTCCCAAACAGACAGACGCTTAAATATGATTCGAGTCCTGTAGCACTTTAGAGCAGAAGATGATGATATTGGATTTATAACCCGCCCTCCACTCCGTACGGCTTACAGTCTCCTTTATCCTCCCCCACAACAGACACCCTGTGAGGTGGGTGGGGCTGAGAGAGCTCTGACAGAAGCTGCCCTTTCAAGAACAACTCTGTGAGAGCTACGGCTAACCCAAGGCCACTCCAGCAGCTGCAGGTGGAGGAGTGGGGAATCAAACCCGGTTCTCCCAGATAAGAGTCCGCGCGCTTCTCCGCTACACCAAACAGGGCTCTCGAAGAAGAAGAAGATACATTTATCTGGGAGAACGGGGTTTGATTCCCCACTCTTCCACTTGCAGCTGCTCAGCCATAGCTCTTGCAAAGATTTCCTTGAAAGGGCAGCTTCTGGGAGAGCTCTCTCAGCCCCACCCACCTCACAGGGTGTCTCTTGTCGGGGAGGAAGGGAAAGGAGATTATAAGACGCTGCCTTGAACTGGGTGGCCCAGGCAAGCCAGAATCTCATCAGATCTCAAAAGCTAAGCAGAGCCAGCCCCGGCAAATACTTGGATGGGAGATCTCCTTGGAATACCAGCAGTCGGGAGGTGGGGGCAGGCTATATTCAACCACCTCCCTGAATATCCTCCAGGCTTCCTGTAGGGGTCAGTCACCAGAGGTTGCCCTGACTTCTAGGTTCTTCTCTGGCAAGTGCTTGGATGGGAGACCTCCTTGGAATACCAGCAGTCAGGGGGCAGGGGCAGGCTCTCTTCAGCCACCGCTCTGAATATCCTCTGGGCCCCCAGGAGGGATCAGTCACCAGAGGTCACCGTGACTTCCAGGGTCTTCTCTGGAAAGCAGGGCTTTTCTTTCTAGCAGGAGCGCAGTTCTGGCTGGCTTAGCGGCAGAGGGTATGGCCCCTGCTCTCTCCGCCGCCACTTTTCTCCCCATGGCCCTGGCGGCCCCACCCCCTTCCGCTCAGCACCTCCCCCTCCCTCCCACCCACTCACCCACCGGGCGAAACTGTAAAGAGTGGCCTCCAGGGGCTCTTGCAAGGTGGCCCCTGCCGATCACGTGATCAGTTGGAAAAGCCACTCCGAAGCGGGCGGTTCTTACGCCGGCTTTTCGGTGTGATCAGCAATTTCAGCGCTGACTGCCCCAGCATAGACACCGCTGGCTTCAGAGCGGCTTTTCCAGCTGATCGCGTGATCGGCTGGCGGGGGGGGGCACCTTGCACCCTGGAGCCCACCCTTTAGTTTCGCCAGGCGGGTGAGTGGGAGGGGGAGGTGCTGCGTGGAGGGGGCGGGGCTGCCAGAGAGAAAAGTGGTGGCAGAGAGGGGAGGGGCCCTCCACTCCAAAAACATTTCCATGCCCCCCCATTGGAATTTTCTGGCTACGGGCCTGTCTGGTACGCAAATGAATTCCTGCTGGGCTTTTTCTACAAAAAAAAACCCGTGTGGAGCAATGGTGCTGTCAGGAGGGTGTGGCCTAATATGCAAATGAGTCCCTGCTGGGCTTCTTCTACCAAAAAAAGCCCCGCTGTCAAGTACTCCAGGTCTCCAGTAGGGGTCAGTCACCAGAGGTTGCCCTGACTTCCAGGTTCTTTGGCAAGTACTTGGATGGGAGACCTCTTTGGAATACCAGCAGTCAGGAGGGCAGGGCAGGCTCTATTCAGCTCCCTCCCTGAATATCCTCCAGGCCTCCAGTAGGGGTCAGTCACCTGAAGTCACTGTGACTTCCAGGTGCACACACACACACACACACTCTGTCTCGCACACATACACAATTAAGAATTCCAGAAAGAAAAATACCATGGATATTCCATTAGTCTTGAAGGGGCTACTGGACTCGAATTCAGCTCTTCTGTTACGTACCAACCCACCTGAAAGAAAAAGACGCCTGAATAAAGCTTCCCGGGTTGGGATGACCTTCAGTACTTTGTGTGGCTCTTCGGGTCCCTCCTTTCGGCTCAAGCAGATGGCAGAAGAAATTGTGCCCCGTAAGAGTAAAGTCTGCATGGTCCTGGATTGTTTTCAGCTACGCTGTTTCCAGCCATATTCCAGGCAAGGGGTAGGAGGCGGGCAGAACAGGGAATTCTGCAGTGGTCAAATTCAGCTGCCCCATATAGGGAAGGTTTGGAAGGAAAAGGTGACCTGTGTGTAATGCAAATATGTTTGCTTGGTGCGAAAGACCAGCCCTGCTCTCAAACATGCAGTGCACAGACCAAAAAACATTGGGTGTGCTATAAAATATAGCTCCAAAACATGTTTATTTCTCTTAGCATGGGTGTATCAATATTTCAGCAGCAGTTAGCCTTTGAATCCCAGGGCCAGGAGGCAATATCAAGGGAAGGCGTCGGGCATTATGCCCTGTTCTTGGCCCTCCAGAGGAATTACTTGGCCGCTGTATGAGGCAGGATGCTGGACTAGACAGACCACTGATCTGATCCAGCGGGGCTTTTCTGATGCTCTTCTGAAGCCCTCAGCTTCTCTGCCCAGTTGTTGGCCCTCCTGGTTGGCCACTGCGTGAGACAGGAGAATGCTGGACTAGATGGACCACTGCTCTGATCCAGCAGGGCTCTTCCGATGTTCTTCTGAAGGCCTCGGCCTCTCTGCCCAGTTGTTGGCCCTGCAGAGGAACTGGTTGAGTGTGAGACAGGATGCTGGACTAGATGGATCACTGCTTTTTTGATGTTCCTACCAAGACCTCAGCTTCTATACCAAGTTTGTTGTTCCTTCTAGGGAACAGATGGATCCCCACTGGTCTGATCCAGCAGGGCTCTTCTGATGTTCTTATGAAGGCCTCAGCCTCTCTGCCCTGTTGTTGGCCCTTCAGAGGAACTGGTTGGCCACTGTGTGAGATGAGATGCTGGGCCAGATGGACCACTGGTCTGATCCAGCGGGGCTCTCCTGATGCTCTTTCGCTCTAGGGCCTGGTTTGTGGTATGGTCACGGCCTAGGATTATCCGTCCTCCCTGTCTATAACCAGGGCCCCATACACCTGCAGTTGAGCCTTCAGGAGAGCCGTTCCTGATATCTTGTCCCCTTTTTCTCAACTCTGTCTTTTGCCTTTTGTCTCCAACAGGCAGCGTGCGACGGCCCGAGGGACAAGAAGGAAGAGTGACCCCCACCCCGTCTCTGGCCCTGGCTAGTCCTCGTTCCATCTGCTGGTCGCTATACATTCTTTCCCCCACCCCGGGTCTGGGGGGGACCTAGCTGAGCCCTCTCATTCTGGACATCGGTTTGGGTGGGGTGGGGGGCGCTTATTCCTCATCCACCCCACCCCCCCTTCCAGGCAACTCTAGCTTTGAGTGGATGGTTAACTCTTCACGTCGCTGCCTTTCTTTGCCTTCCCGAGACTAGCTGTGTGCTTACCAGCATGGAACTGAAGGCCCGACTTTGCAACCAGGGAATTTATTGTTTTCTTGCTTGGAGAGGGGTGGGGGAAGGAAGACCACTGGGGTGAGGCAGGAGGGGGCTGGGCCATTGGAGGGGGAGGTTCCTCTGGCTATTCTCGCACATGTTGTGGCCCCGCTCCCCCAGGTGTTCTCCTTCCTTCCTCGCCTTCCCCCAAACTTTAGGTAGCGCGCCGCTCCCTCCAAAGCTTTACGGGGAGCGTGAAGGGGCTTGCCGCCGCTGGGAGCGAGGAAATACCTGCTTTAGTATGTCTCACACCCTCTGTAATTTTTTATATATATGTATAAAGGACAAGGTGTTTGTAACGAAGCGGCTCATTAAAACCTCTGGAACAAAACCGGCTTTGTGGTTTGTGACGGAACGGTGTGGCGGCGGAATCTCGTCCTTTTTTTTAGCCCTTCCCGTAACGCTGGGGTAATAAGGGGTGTGTTTGGGCGGGGGGGATTCAGTGTATTCTTGCCCAACTGGCTAGACCAGGAGTGTCAAACATACAACCCATAGGCCCCCGGAGGGCTCCTATCAGGCCCCCAAGCAACTGGCTGTCATCTGCTTCCTTCTCCCTCTCTCTTGCTTCCTTCTGCATCACAGCTTGATCTGCCAGGCTCTCTCAATCACACAGCAGAGCTACAGCACCAAGCCTCTTCTTCCTTCAATTGACTGAGGCTCCGCCCCCTCCTGGTCCCCTGGGGAAGGAAGGAAAGAGCCAGAGCTTCCTTTGCACCCAGTTCCCTGGATTGCACAGGAGAGATACAAAGAAAACACCTTTAAGACCGATGAGCGCTAATGTTTTAAGTTTTAAAAAAAATATTTAATTGTTCTTGTCTGTGTCCTTTATAAAGTTCATTTCTCTGCTACCTGGCATTGCATTTTATGAAGACGTCAGAGAAAAAAAGAGGCTTGATTCCTTAGTTCATGCAAGAAATAAGTAGGAGATAAGAGAAGAATATCTCAAAGAAAAGTATATCTTGCACAACAGCAGAATATCACCACTTAAGTTGCATATAATTGACATCCTGGATATAAATTGTTTGAAGAGCCCTAACCACTGTGGAAGAAAAAATTGAAACGAAGTGGGAAAAAATACCTAGGACCTTCATTTGAAACTGGGCTATAAGACCACTGCGTTGGACTCAATTATTTCATAATATAATTAATATTAGAATATTTTTTGCCTAAGTGTCGGGTTTCTCACAAACTGTTTTAAACCCCCATTTATTATTTATTGCATTTTCTGGCACACATGGCCTGGCCCGACAAGGACTCATTTATGTCAAATCTGACCCCCGTAGCAAATGACTTCGACCCCCTTGGACTAGACGCAAGCCTAGCCCAGTTGCCTCAAAGGTCAAAAAACCAGCTCGCTGGTCGCCAGGTGTGGAATATATCCGTTTGTTCTCCCGGCTCCTCTCCCTGGTCTCACCTTGGTTCCCCCTCCTGGCTCTGATCTCCATCCATCCGGCCTTGGCTTTGCCTTCGCCTTCCCCAGGTCACCCGAGGTCCGCAGCAACAAGCCGGTCCTGTGTTTGAGATTCTCCGCTTGGTGCCAGAAGGGTGCCCGCTGAGGTGACGCAATTGCCTGTAAGACGTCTGAGCGAGGAGAAGAGGTGTTCCAAAAAAGGATGGGGGGGGGAGAGAAGATTACAAAATTTGAGAGAGGACAAGAAGCAATTTTGGGCCAGGGATATTAGCAAAAGGGAGGGCCAGAGAAGGTTCTGAAGACAAAGTGGCTTTTTTTTATTGAGGAAGGGACTCAATGGGGGAGGAAACCCCAAACGGTGTTGGGACAGGGTGAGAAGCTATTGTGCCTGGGAGAGAATTTAGGGCACCCGAAAGAGCCTTTGCGCACCACGCAGGCCGAGAGTCCTCCAGATGTTCCGAATTTGTGGGAGTGCAAATCGGCGGGAGCAATGAGACTCTTGGTCTGTCGGCAGCTGAATCAGACAACCTCCCCCTCTCCTGAATTCATTGTGGGGCAGCACAACCACAGTAGCGGTGAACTCAAGAAGTCAATGGCCAGTCTCCCTGCAGAAGACTCTGAAGTCTGTGTTTTTCTTACTTTAAAGAACTCCGTTTACTTCTCCCGGATTCCAATACAGCAGCGATCAGGGTGTGAGCTTTCAAGAGTCACGGTTTTCTAGCTTTGAACACCTGAAGCTGCCTTCTACTCAGGGCTTTGTTTGTAGAACAAACTCCTTTACATATTAGGCCCCACTCCTCTGATATAGCCAATCCTCCTGGAGCTTACAGTAGGCCCTGTAAGCTCTTGGAGGATTGGCTACAGCAGGGGGTGTGGCCTAATATGCAAAGAAGTTCCAGCTACAAAAATGCTATCTACCTGAAAGAGCCCCGTGGCGCAGAGTGGTAAAGCTGCAGTGCTGCAGTCGGAGCCCTCTGCTCACAACCTGAGTTCGATCCTGGCGGAAGGTGGGTTCAGGTAGCCAGCTCGAGGTTGACTCAGCCTTCTACCCTTCCGAGGTCGGTCAAATGTCCCCAGCTTGCTGGGGGGAAAGTGTAGATGACTGGGGAAGGCAGTGGCAAACTTCCCCGTAAAAAGTCTGCCGTGAAAACGTGAAAGCAACGTCACCCCAGAGTGGAAAACGACTGGTGCTTGCACAGGGAATTACCTTTACCTTCTATCTATTTATCATCTATCAATCATGTATCAATCATCTGTCATCTATCATCTATCACATTTTTTGTAGCTGGAACTCCTTTACATATTAGGCCCCACCCCTCTGATGTAGCCAATCCTGGAGTTTACAGTAGGCCCTGTACTAAGAGCCCTGTAAGCTCTTGGAGGATTGACTACAGCAGGGGGTGTGGCCTAATAGGCAAAGGAGTTCCCACTACCAAAAAAAAAGCCCTGCGTTCTACTGAATCAGATCTTCAATCCACTGAAGTCAATATTGCTGACTCAGACTGGCAGCTGCTCTCCAGGGTCTCAGGATGAGGTCTTTCTCATCGCCTCCTGCCTGGTCCTTTTTAACTGGTCCTCTTTTTTTATTCTGAAAAGCTCATATACCCCCCAAAATTTTCCTGGTCTGTGAGGTGCTACTGGATTCATATCTGGCTGTTGTACTGTGCATTGACATGGCTAATTTGTTTGAGCCAGTTTGGCGTAGTGGTTACAAGTGGTAGACTCTGGGAGAAACTGGTTCGATGCCCACTCTTCCACATGCAGCCAGGTTGGTGACCTTGGGTCTGTCAGAGCTCTCTCTGCCCCGCTTACCTCACAGGCAACACTTCCTCCAAGCTGTGGAGTTTTGTGACCAAAAATCCTACTTCATGAGCTACTGACATTAAAGTTGTGAGTTACTGCATAAATTAGTTTGTTCTGGGGCCGTCCTTGAGGTACGACAAAAATGTGTTACGCTGTATGCTAAAAAACTGAGCTAGCTCACAGTAACTCAGCTTAGAGGGAACACTGTTCACAAGGTGTCTGTTGTGGGGAGAAGAAGGGAAAGCGATTGTAAGCCGCTTTGAGATACCTTTGGGTAGCGATGGGCAGGGTATAAAACCAGCTCTGAAAACCAACAGCTTCAGAGAGCCAGTCTGGTGTAGTGGTTAAGTGTGCGGAGGCTTATCTGAACCGGCTTTGATTCCCCACTCCTCCACTTGCAGCTGCTGGAATGGCCTTGGGTCAGCCATAGCTGTCTCAGAGGTTGTCCTTGAAAGCGCAGCTGCTGTAAGAGCTCTCTCAGCCTCACCCACCTCACAGTAATGTAATGTAATGTAATGTAAAATTTTATTTATACCCCGCCCTCCCCCGCCAGAGCAGGCTCAGGGCGGCTTACAACATTTAAAATGAACAATACAATAATAAAACATTAAGAACACATTAAAACCAATCAGTGATTAAAACATTCCTAGACTAACAGTGGCGGTAAGCATTATTAATTTAGCAGTAAACATTGGTACCATCATTAATGAACGCCTGTTTGAAGAGGGCGGTCTTGCAGGCCCTGCGGAACTGATCTAAGTTCCGCAGGGCCCGCACCTCCTCTGGGAGCTGGTTCCAGAGTTGTGGGGCTGCGGCGGAAAAGGCCCGAGTGCGGGTGCTTTGCAGTTTTACTTCTTTCGGCCCAGGGATATTCAGTTTATTTTTGCCTACTGACCTCAGTGCTCTCTGGGGCTCATATGGGGAGAGACGGTCCCTCAGGTAAGTCGGTCCTTGGCCATATAGGGCTTTAAAGGTTATGACCAGCACTTTGTACCGGATCCGGTATACAATCGGCAGCCAGTGCAGTCCGCGCAGCCCAGGCCGTATATGCCTCCATCTTGGAAGACCAAGTAGTAGCCTGGCTGCTGCATTCTGCACTAGCTGCAGTTCCCGGGTCCGGTATAGAGGCAGCCCCATGTAGAGAGCGTTACAGTAGTCCAGTCTTGAGGTGACCGTCGCATGGATCGCCATCGCTAGGATGTCTCTTGTGGGGGAGGAAGATAAAGGAGATTCTGAGCCACTTTTGAGATTCAGATTGGACGGAGGGATGTAAATCCAATTCTTCTTTTTCTCTTCTACTACTACTAACCTCCGAAATGATATTTGGTTCCATACTGCGCCACATTTGTTGCCTTCAGCAGTTGTACTGAGACATTTAGGCCTTCTTAAAAAGGTCAAGGTAGTCCCCTGTGCAAGCACCAGTCGTTTCCGACTTTGGGGTGATGTCACATCACAACGTTTTCACGGCAGACTTTTTACGGGGTGGTTTGCCATTGCCTTCCCCAGTCATCTACACCAGGGGTGGCCAATGGTAGTTCTCCAGATGTTTTTTTTTTGCCTACAACTCCCATCAGCCCCAGCCAGCATGGCCAATGGCTGGGGCTGATGGGAGTTGTAGGCAAAAAACATCCGGAGAGCTACCATTGGCCACCCCTGATCTACGCTTCCCCCCCCCCCCAGCAAGCTGGGGACACATTTGACCCAATCTCAGAAGGATGGAAGGCTGAGTCAACCTCGAGCTGGCTACCTGAACCCAGCTTCCGCCAGGATCGAACTCAGGCACTGAGCAGAGAGCTCAGTCTGCAGTACTGCAGCTTTACCACTCTGCGCCATGGGGCTCTTCTTACCTAACCGCATTTTCCCACATTCAAATGCTCGCAGGGCCAGTTGCATGGAAGACTGCCTCACATGTTATTTTCTTAACTTAGAGTGAACTCTGTTGATGGCCCTCGGCAGAGGGAGAAACCTCCAGACCTCCTTCACCAACCCCACCCCTCCTTCAGGCCCTGCTGGGGCTCACACACCCATTTCCTCAAACATTTACTCAAACGGCTGGCCCTTCCCTGCGTCACCACTGGCCTAGCCATGTAACCACGGGCCAGTTGAGGGAAATTCTTGCAACTTCCCAAACAAACGCCACAGACCCATTCCAGGAGGTCCTGCCTATCCCATCTCTCTCCTCTGTTTCTTGGGTTTTATCTATTAGCTGCCATTGCAAACAGGTTGGGTTCTGAGACTCAACATTACTGGTTTTGTTCAGCTTTCCTACTGAGAAGGGTTGGGGGGGGGGAGAAAGAAAGACGCCAATCTTAATCATTTCTCTCTCAGCCATGTGAATCGCTTTAGCTCTGGAAAAGGCCAGAGAGCAGCTATACTACTAGGGAATTTCACCCTTTTTGGAGGGGAGGGGGTCTCATTTCAACCTTTTGTGTAAAAAGAAAATTATAATCAAAAAGCTGTTTTTGATTATACGGGGAGTCACCGGAACAAAAGCCGTTTTTTTTTTCCTAGAACAGGGCCCCACAACCAATGCTCCCGCTAAGCTGTGTGGAGTCTTGTGAGGAAAAATTCTGCTTTGTGAGCTACTGGCATTAAAGTTGTGAGTAGGGTTGCCAAGTCCAATTTAAGAAATATCTGGGGACTTTGGGGGTGGAGCCAGGAGACTTTGGGGGTGGAGCCAGGAGACATTGGGGTGGAGCCAAGATCAAGGCTGTGACAAGCATAATTGAACTCCAAAGGGAGTTCTGGCCATCACATTTAAAGGGACGGCACACCTTTTCAATTCCTCCCTCCCATAGGAAATAATGGATAGGGGCACCTTCTTTTGGGGCTCATAGAATTGAACCCCCTAGTCCAATCGTTTTGAAACTTGAGGGGTATTTTGGGGAGTTGCACTAGCTGCTATACTGAAAATTTGGTGCCTCTACCCCAAAAAACAGATCCCCAGATACCCGCGGATCAATTCTCCATGATTTTCTATGGGAATAAATCTCTATAGGGAATAATAGAGTTCCCAGCAGACATTTCCCTCCCCTCCCCCCGCTTTCTGATGACCCTGAAGCGGGGGGAGGGTCTCCAAACCGGGGGATCTCCTGCCCCCACCTGGGGATTGGCAACCCTAGTTGTGAGCTATTGCATAAATTAGTTTGCTCTGAGGCGATTTTTCCCTGAGCGAAGACAAAAATGTGTGAGGCAGAGGCTAAAAATACTTGTGAGCAAGCTCACACTAATTCATCTTAGAGAGGACACTGTCCCCAACCTTTCTGAGGCAGCGGGCACATGTGGAATTCTGTCATGGTGTGGTGGGACACTGCAACAGCATGGCTGCCACAAAATGGCTGCTGCATGTGACGGAGCCAGCAACCAAAATGGCTGCCATGGCTTATAGGGTTGCCAAGTCCAATTTAAGAAATATCTGGGGACTTTGGGGGTGGAGCCAGGAGACATTGTGGTGGAGCCAGGAGACATTAGGGGTGGAGCCAAGATCAAGGCTGTGACAAGCATAATTGAACTCCAAAGGGAGTTCTGGCCATCACATTTAAAGGGACGGCACACCTTTTCAAAGCCTTCCTTCCATAGGAAATAATGAAGGATAGGGGCACCTTCTTTTTGGGCCCATAGAATTGGACCCCCTGGTCCAATCGTTTTGAAACTTGGGGGGTATTTTCGGGAGAGGCACTAGATGCTATACTGAAAATTTGGTGTGTCTACCTCAAAAAACAGCCCCCCCCCAGAGCTCCAGATACCCGTGGATCAATTCTCCATTATTTTCTATGGGAATAAATCTCCATAGGGAATAATAGAGTTCCCAGCAGACATTTCCCTCCCCTCCCCCCGCTTTCTGACGACCCTAAAGCAGGGGGGGCCTCCAAACCGGGGGATCCCCTGCCCCCACCTGGGGATTGGCAACCCTAGTGGCTGAACTGCAGTCACACCATGGAAGATCCTCGTGCTATGGTGGCAACTGCTTCCAAAGCAACATTTTTTAGAAATCTTCACAGTTTAATTAAATCTCCAGCAGTCAATTAGAAGCCTTCCTGAGCAAAAGCCCTGCCTATTTCCTAAAAACATTGGGCAGACACCAGAAGAGGTGTCAGGGGGTGACGTGGCTCCCACAGGTGCTATGTTGGGGACTCCTGTTTTAGAGGAGAAAAAGATACTGAATTTATACTCCACCCTTCGCTCTGAATCTCAAAGCAGCTTACAATCTCCATTACCTTCCTCCCCACAACAGACACCCTGTGAGGCAGGTGGGGCTGAGAGAGCTTTTACAGCAGCTGCCCTTTCAAGGACAACTCTGCGAGAGCTATGGCTAACCCAAGGCCCTTCCAGCAGCTGCAAGTGAAGGAGTGGGGAATCAAACCCTGTGAGGTGGGTGGGGCTGAGAGAGCTCTGACAGAAGCTGCCCTTTCAAGGACAACCCAAGGCCATTCCAGCAGCTGCAAGTGGAGGAGTGGGGAATCAAACCCTGTGAGGTAGGTGGGGCTGAGAGAGCTCTCCCAGAAGTTGCCCTTTCAAGGACAACTCATACGAGAAGTATGGCTGACCCAAGGCCATTCCAGCAACTGCGAGTGGAGGAGTGGGGAAATCAAACCCGGTTGTCCCAGATAAGAGTCCGTGCATTTAACCACTACACCAAACTGACTCTCACCTCTAGCTATTTTCACTCTCAGTGCCTTAATTTACAAGGAACCCCCCGTCCCTCATCCTTCATCTGCTTGTTCCCCTTTTCCAATCCCCATTGCCCCTTGCAAGCAACAGCTGCAAAAACAACAAAGTTTGCACAATCCCAAATGCTAAATTCGAAATAAAGAAGATAAAAAGAAGAAAAAGGGACTGGATTTACACCCTGTCCTTCACTTGGAGTCTCAGAGCAGCTCACAATCTCCTTTATCTTCTTCTCTCACAACAGACACCCTGTGAGGTGGGTGGGGCTGGAGAGGGCTCTCCCAGCAGCTGCCCTTTCAAGGACAACCTCTGCCAGAGCTATGGCTGACCCAAGGCCATTCCAGCAGCTGCGAGTGGAGGAGTGGGGAATCAAACCTGGTTCTCCCAGATAAGAGTCTGCACACTTCACCACTACACCAAACTGGCTCTCATCGTCAGTTGAGTTCAGGACAAGCTGGCGGAAGAAGGTGTGAAAAGGGCTTGAGGATACTCAGCCCTGCAGGTGGCCAGAAGAAGCAGAGCGCAGAAGAGGCGAGCAGAAACCGTTCCCCGTTTGGAATTTGCAGAAGGCACAAGATGTATAACCCTGTGCGTTCTGCCGACCGGCTCGGTATGTGTCTTTTGCTGACGCCTCGCAAGGTGACCTATCTCTTGGTGACTTCCGGTTGACTCGCCTCCATCGAAAAACGTTCAGGCAAACGGCGGTCATCTATGAAAGCTTTGCTAGGGAGGCAGAGTTCAACTGCAATGGCTCTTGCTGGGGAGGCAGAGTTCAACTGCCAGTGGGTCTCCTGCCCACATGGGGTGTCGTTGCTTGCTTCTGAAGCATTCCTCGAATGATTCACAGGCATTTGTGAACCAGACCCTTTGTTTGCTGACTAAGTAGCTGTAGGAGCTTCTCCGCCACAGTTAACATGAGTGCCCTGTTGTGTCACAAAGTGGGCAGGGGGTTTGCTCAGCCCCACGCTTCCAGGGCTCAGTCTGGTCTGTGGGCCTTGCTCTAGTCTGTGGGCCTTGCTCCAGTTTGGTGTAGTGGTTAAGTGTGCGGACTCTTATCCGGGTTTGATTCCCCACTCTTCCACTTGCAGCTGCTGGAATGGCCTTGGGTCAGCCGTAGCTCTCGCAGTTGTCGTCCTTGAAAGGGCAGCTTCTGGGAGAGCTCTCTCAGCCCCACCCACCTCACATCATTTTCAGAGTGGCTTGGAGGAACGATTGGAGGTGGAAAATGCCTTCTGGTCGCAGCCCACTTACGGGGGACTCCTTTCAGTTTGTCAAGACTAGAGACTTTCAGAGGTGGTTTGCAATTGCTTGCCTCTGCAGAGCAACCTTGGACTTCCTTGGTGGTTCCCCATCCAAATTCTAACCAGGGCTGACCCTGCATAGCTTCTGAGATGTGACAAGATTGGGCAGGATGGAGCCAGTCATGTCAAGGCAAGAGGCGCTCAGACGTGGTTGGCCTTTGCTTGCCTCTGCGTAGCAACCCTGGATTTCCTTGGTGGTCTCCCATCCCAGCACTAACCAAGGCTAGCCTTCTGAGATCTGATGAGACTGGACTTGCTGAGGCCAGGCATGTCAAGGCGAGAGGCATTCAGAGGTGGTTGGTCATTGCTTGCCTCTGCGTAGCAACCTTGGACTTCCTTGGTGGTCTCCCATCCCAGCACTAACCAAGGCTAGCCCTGTGTAGCTTCTGAGATCTGATGAGACTTGGGCTAGCTGAGGCCAGGCATGTCAAGGCAAGAGGTCTTCAAACTTGGTTTGTCATGGCCTGCCTCTGCGTACCAACCCTAGACTTCCTTGGTGGTCTCCCATCCCAGTACTAACCAAGGCTAGCCCTGTGTAGCTTCTGAGATCTGATGAGACTGGGCTAGCCGAGACCAGCCACGTCAAGGCGAGAGGCTTTCAGAGGTGGTTGGTCATTGCTTGCCTCTACGTAGCAACCCTGGACTTCTTTGGTAGTCTCCCATCCAAGGGCTAACCAGGGCTAACCCTGTGTCGCTTTTGAGATCTGACAAGGCTGAGCTAGCTGGAGCCAGTCACATCAAGGCAAGAGGTATTCAGAGGTGGTTTGCCATTGCTCGCCTCTGCGTAGCAACCCTGAACTTCCTTGGTGGTCTCACATCCAAGTTTAAGAATCTGCACAGCCGATCAAAGCTCCAGTGGCTAATGAAAAGCCCTGCTGGCCACCCACCTACCCAACTTTCTGAAAGCACTTGGCGGATACTGCTGTGCCCATGGGCATCTTGTTGTGGATGCTAAGTATTAAATGGAATGGGACATTCTGCCCTGCTGCATTACTGAAAGGGATTCAGACAGTTCATAGCATCTGTATCGGGTGTACTTTGTGTTCCTTTTCTTAAAAAGGTAAAGGTAGTCCCCATGGGGTCATTACCCACCCATGGGGTGACGTCACATCGGGACTTTTTTTTTGCAGACTTTTTACAGGGTGGTTTGCCATTGCCTTCCCCAGTTATCTACACTTGACCCCCAGCAAGCTGGGTCCTCATTTGACCGATCTTGGAAGGATGGAAGAAGATGAAGATGAAGATACTGGATTTATATCCCGCCCTCCACTCCGAAGAGTCTCAGAGCGGCTCACAATCTCCTTTCCCTTCCTCCCCCACAACAGACACCCTGTGAGGTAGATGAAGATATTGGATTTATATCCCGCCCTCCACTCCAAAGAGTCTCAGAGCGGCTCACAATCTCCTTTCCCTTCCTCCCCCACAACAGACACCCTGTGAGGCAGATGAAGATATTGGATTTATATCCCGCCCTCAATTCCGAAGAGTCTCAGAGCGGCTCACAATCTCCTTTCCCTTCCTCCCCCACAACAGACACCCTGTGGGGTGTGTGGGGCTGGAGAGGGCTCTCACAGCAGCTGCCCTTTCAAGGACAGCCTCTGCCAGAGCTATGGCTCACCCAAGGCCATTCCAGCAGCTGCGAGTGGAGGAGTGGGGAATCAAACCCAGTTCTCCCAGATAAGAGTCTGCCCACTTAACCACTACGCCAAACTGGCTCTCTGAGGCGACCGTGGGCTGGCTACCTGAACCCAGCTTGTGCTGGAAGTGAACTCAAGCAGAGCTTGGACTGCAGTACTGCAGCTTACCACTCCATGCGACTGGGCTCTTAAAAAAGGTTGTCCCCTGTGCAAGCACCGAGTCATCACCAACCTATGAGTTGACATTGCATCAGGAGGTTTACTTGGCAGGCTTTTTACACGGGGTGGTTTGCCATTGCCTTCCCCAGTCATCTACACTTTCCTCCCAGCAAGCTGGGTCCTCATTTTACTGACCTCGGAAGGATGGAAGGCTGAGTCAACCTGGAGCCGGCTACCTGAACCCAGCTTCCGCCAGGATTGAACTCAGTCCAGGAGCAGAGCTTGGACTCCAGTACCACATGGGGCTCCCATGGGAGAGCCAGTTTGGTGTAGTGGTGAAGTGTGCCGGCTCTTATCTGGGAGAACCGGGTTTGATTCCCCACTCCTCCACTTGCAGCTGCTAGCATGGCCTTGGGTCAGCCATAGCTCTGGCAGAGGTTGTCCTTGAAAGGGCAGCTGCTGTGAGAGCCCTCTCCAGCCCCACCCACCTCACAGGGTGTCTATTGTGGGGGAGGCAGGTAAAGGAGATTGTGAGCTGCTCTGAGACTCTTCGGAGTGGAGGGCGGGATATAAATCCAATATCTTCTTCTTCTTCTGTTCATATCTCCACCGAGGATGGCAGTTGGGCAGTCACTGGGTGATTGTTATTAGAACAGGGTTCCGTTTCTTCCTAGAGCCCCGTGGCACCGAGCAGTGAAGCTGCAGTACTGCAGTCCTAAGTTCTGCTCACGACCTGAGTTCGATCCCAGTGGAAGCCGGGTTCAGGTAGCCGGCTCCAGGTTGACTCATCCTTCCGAGGTCTGTCAAATGTGTCCCCAGCTTGCTGGGGGGGAAGCGTAGATCAGGGGTGGCCAACAGTAGCTCTCCAGATGTTTTTTGCCTACAACTCCCATCATCCCCAGTCATTGGCCATGCTGGCTGGGGCTGATGGGAGTTGTTGGCAAAAAACATATGGAGAACTACTGTTGGCCACCCCTGGCGTAGATGACCGGGGAAGGCAATGGCAAACCACCCCGTAAAAAGTCTGCCGTGAAAATGTCGTGGTGCTTGCACAGGGGACTTAACTTTTTTGCCTTTTCTTACCATGTTCTAATAAGAGTCAGCCATGGACTGCCTGTCTGCTATCCTCGATGGAGACATGAGGGTCGGCTGATGTGATTTTCTTTTCGTACAAGAGAGGTGATCCAAAGGATTTGTGGACCTTCCTGAGGGATGGCTGACCCCTTCCCAAAACGCAGGGCCGAAAGTGGAAAGTTTTCGCTGTCTCGCTCCATCCTGGGCTGGTATTTGCGGGCTGATGGATCTGTTTTCCCAGACCTTGCCAGGTGATTTATCAGGCGAAAAAAACAGGGTGGAAGCCAGGACTAACAAATTGAACGCTCTGCTCGGGCAGGCCCCCTTGGCAGGCAGGCCAGGAGAGCTCTGAATGGTGGGCCTGTTCTTTCTCTCTGGTGAGGGCGATTCTGGCCCCCAGCCTTGGAAGACAGCAGACATTCCCCGCTTTTAACGGCAGGATGTATTTTTCCTCTCAGTGTGACAACTCTCTCTCTCTCTCTCTTTTTTTAATGAATGCTTTTTTGTAGAGGCTGGGAATAGAAGTAAAAATCCAGGTCCCTTCTTACTCCTACGGTCTTGTCTTCTTCTCATCCCAAAATCCTCTGGTTTCCCGACCTCTCCGAAACTCCCTTGGCCTTGCCGTGTTCTCCGGGTCTGGACAGACGGCTGAAGCCTTGAATTCAGCAGGAGCTCACAGGAGCATAGCTCCTGAACCGTTCTGAGAGTTCCCCCTTAGGGTTGCCACAGTCCCCAGGTGGGCTGGAGAACAAGCGTCGGCACCGTACGGAACAGACTTTTACATCGATTCAAACTCAAAAAACATACTGCAGTTCAATAAAATGTCCAATATCAAAATGTGTCTCGAGTATCTTCGCTTATTAGAAAAGGGCGACTACTGTCACCAAATACGTGCGGATGAGATGTGTGGATGACTTTTCTAATAAATGAAGATACTTGAGACATTTTGCTATTGGAAATTTTATTGAACTGCAATATATATATATATATTTTTTAGTTTGAATCAGTATAGAGGTCTGTTCCGTACGGTGCTGACGCTTCTTCTCCAGCTCCACATACCGTGTGACTCTTTTTTGGGTTGCCTAATCCCCAGGTGGGGGCAGGGGATCCCCCAGTTTGGAGGCCCTCCCCCCCCCAGATCATCAGAAAACGGGGGAGGGAGGGTAGTGTCTGCTGCTACTCCATTATTCCCTACGGAGACCGATTGCCATAGGGGATAATGGAGAATTGATCTGTGGATATCTGGGGCTCTGTGTGTGTGGGGGGGCTGTTTTCTGAGGGAGAGGCACCAAATTTGCAGCATAGCATCTAGTGCCTCTCCTCAAAACACCCTCCACGTTTCAAAAAGATTGGACCAGGGGGTCCAATTCTATGAGGTGCCCCTATCCTTCATTATTCCCTATGGATGGAAGGCATTTAAATGGTGTGAGGTCCCTTTATATGTGATGCCCAGGACTCCCTTTGGATTTCAATTGTGCTTGTCACACTCTTGCTCCTGGCTCCACCCCAAAGTCCCCAGACATTTCTTGAATTGGATTTGGCAACCCTAATCCCTCTCCTCCTCCCCACCTACCTTGTCCATTGAATAGAAGGTGCAGCTGCAGAACAATCCCTGGGCAGCCAGCCAGCCCCCAGGGGCTTTGCCACGCCCCCAGCAGCCCTCATTCACCTCCGGAGAAGCCTCCCCACCCTTTCTCCACTTCTTATGTGATTTTGGATGATGGATGGCTTGCTGGCCTCTGATTGGGGGCGGGGGGACAGCCAAGGAGAGCCCCAAGGTGAGCGAGGCCTGCTTGGGCTGGCTGGATCTCTAGCCAGATCAAGTAGGCCTCGCTCGCCTGAGGCTCTCCTTTCTTGGGTTAGCCATAGCTATCGCAGGAGTTGTCCTTGAAAGGGCAGCTGCTGTGAGAGCCCTCTCAGCCCCACCCGCCTCACAGGGGTGTCTGTTGTGGGGGAAGAAGAAAAAGGAGATTGTGAGCCGCTCTGAGTCTCTGATTCAGAGAGAAGGGGGGGTATAAATCTGCAGTCTTTTTATTCTATCTGGTGGCGGGGTAGCTTATGCTAATAAGTTATGCTAATGAGCTCCTCCACCTATTTTTCTACAAAACAACCCCTGAGCTGAAGCGTACCCTGCTTTGGAGCCAGCGACACGTCTACAAGCTCCACTGCTTTCTCCGTTTTTTTCACGGCTATCCCTGACAACGCGAGGGGTATTTCGCTACCCAGGGGACAACCACAGCCAAGAAGAACAACCAAGCCAGAGGCTGTGTTCCAAACTGGCCCTTTTCTCTCCGTCCCTCTTCCCAGAAATGGGAGGGTGGCGGAAATCAACACCCCCTAGCTCGCAGCAGTCTGGACTCCCATGCCCGAATCCTGGCTGGTGCTGGTTGAGAGAAGGCGGTGCAGCCAGTCTGTGGGAACAGCTCGTACCTGTGGTGCTCAAAGGGTGAAATCCTGCCCACGGACCAGCGGCTTAGCATTTGTTTTGCTCCTGGCAGCTCCTTTGAACCTGAACAGCCAAGTGAGTGAACAGGCTGTGAGGCCTTTGGTGTGTCGTCCTTTGACGGCAACCCATTGCAGAAAGTATACGGGCCGGAGTTTTAACTTCACGCCACCTGTCACTCTTCGATAGCGTGGCGTGTCCCGAGGCTTGACAACTGAAATTTTGTTCCCTGGTGATTTGTTTGCTAACTACACTCCCTGCCTGAGGCAAGTCTGGGTGGAATTTAGCAGGCTAAGGTTCTCTTTAAATTAAGGAAAAAGAAATGCTATATTTATTTATGTATCCCCTTCTTTTCTCCCCTATGGCGCAGGGCTTCTTTTGTAGCAGGAACTCCTTTGCATATTAGGCCACACGCCCCTGATGTAGCCAATCCTCCAAGAGCTTACAGAACTCTTAGTACAGGGCCTCCTGTAAGCTCCAGGAGGATTGGCTGCATCAGGGGTGTGTGGCTTAATACGCAAAGGAGTTCCTGATACAAAAAAGCCCTGTCTAGAGGCATGCAAAGTAGCTTGCAAAATCACAGCTGCCTCCGTTTTATCCTCCCAAGGGGTGTATATCTCAAGGTCAGGGGTGTCAAACAAGCGGCCTGGGTTTTGGTTATTGTGTGACACAGAGGGTTGGACTGAATGGGCCGCTGGTCCGATCCAACATGGCTTCGCTTATGTTACGTTCGCTTATGCTATTCCACCAGAAATCACTGGACAGTTCTGGGATCATTCGCTGTAATGTACTGAAGTCGGAGACGTTCAGATGGCAACACGCTTTATTAGCGAGTACATCACAAAGAACATGGCGGGGCCGGGCCCCTGTTATATACATTTCCCGGAACAGCCTTCTTCCTGGTCAGGTCCAATCCTGGCCAGTTAAACTTTCCGCCACTGATCGTCATAGGTGGGCTGCGTTCATCCCTTCCAGGAACCACCCGCAGGTGCGCTGTGCTGTACTTTCCGGGACAAATGCCAGACACAACACTCCTCCCCCCAGTTCAAGATACATGAGCGGGTGGCTGCTGCTCTCTGAGTGACCGCCGAGGTTCGAGCTGGGGAGCTGGGGCTGCTGCCTGGGGTTCTGTAACCGCTGGTTCCTCGCTTTGGGCCGCGGTTGGCAGAGTGTTGTCTTGATCCTGTGGAGGTATCTCCCCCGCCCTGTAAGGCTCCTCCGCCAGCGACCCCGGCAGGGTTGCTTCTTCTGGTGGCCCTGTGCTCTCCCCATTCCTCACTCCCCCTGCCCCAGCCGGTTCCTCCGGCAGGGTGTGGCGGCAGAGTTGGTCTATGTGTCTGCGGAGGAGCTGCCCCCCTTCCGACGAGACCTCGTAAGAGCGGGACCTGGTGAGCCGCAGCACCCGATCTGGTATCCACTCTGGCCCGCTGGCAAAGTTCTTGGCATAGACTGGATCCCCCGGAAAGAACCCCCTAGTGGCCTCCCTGGTATCAGGGGAGCTGTGGAAGTCCAGGGCCCGGTTGGGGTGTAACCTATCTAGCCGGGTGGTTATCTGCCTGCCCATGAGTAACTCAGCAGGGCTTATGCCCATAGCCAGGTTGGGCTTGATCCTGTTCCCAAACAGGAAGGCGGACAGTCGGTGGTCCCAATCCTCTTGGACTATGCGACCCAGGGCCTCCTTGGTTGTGCGAACCATGCGCTCCGCTTGGCCGTTAGAGGGAGCGGACCGTATGTGGTGGATGAGGTACCTATTCAGGAATTCCTGGAACTCCTGGGAGGTAAACGCGGTGCCGTTGTTTGTCACTACGGTGTCAGGGATTCCGTGGCCAGTTAAACTTCCCGCCACTGTTTGTCATAGGTGGGCTGCGTTCGTCCCTTCCAGGCACCGCCCACAGGTGCGCTGTGCTTTACTTTCCGGGACGAATGCCAGACACAACGCCAGCCCTCTAGGGTTTTAGCAAGCAACGTTTTATTTTTGACTCCAGAACTTCCAAGAAACCCTGATGTTTAAAGATGTATATTCCGTTATATATATATATTTAAATGGAAAATTTTAGGGTCGTTCCAGATTTTAATCACCGCTTGGAGAGTGCAAATTCTGAGAAGAGCTACTTGCAAAACAATTCCAGAGAATGTTGGCTGCTACCTGGATTCTTTCGCAGGGAGGAAAAAGGAAAAACACTGGGACGTGGCATCGATGAAGGCCCATCAAATCCAGCATTCAGTTCTCGCTTTGGTCTGCTGTGGTTGACCTTCTCCTCCATTAATTTGTTTACTGTTCCTTTTTAACATAAGGTCACCTGTGCTACTGGTCATCTCCGTACACTGTGGAATTCAGAACCATCCTAGACAAACCAGAAGGTTGGTAATCTGCCTTACCCTCCCACCCCCACCCCTGCCACAGCTAGTATCATAATGCTCCTGTATGAATCGATGGCACGGCCTCATTGGAGCACTGTGTGCAATTCTGGTCACCACACCTCAAAAAAGAAATCTGGGACAGCCTTATCATGAAAAAAAAATCGCTGCTCACATACAACACTCTGAAGTTTGCCCTAAAAACGCACATTTCATTTGCAAATGGTCTTCATTTGTAGATTATGTAGCAACTCGGGATCTCCAACCATACAGTTCAGAATATCTCAATTTACTCTCTTTCCCCCCCTTTGATATATCTTCTTTCCTCTTCTGTTTGTGTTAATCGTGGCCTACATCTTGCACAAGGTAATTATACTGTTGCAGAAGGTACACTTTATAATAGTAATAGCATACATTACTCTTTACACTTATATTCTTTAAATTCCATAATTGATTGATGATAGCATCTTACATAACTTAATGTTAATCTACTTGCTAGGTTTCCTATCTTTTATTTTCTTTTTTATACATAACGTGGCTGTTCTGTTCTTGTCCAATACGGTTTGCAGCTTGTTTATACATACTTCTTACTTAACTATAGTCAATATTATTTACTGCACCGCAGTGTTATTTGCAACGTTATTTACATCCTTGTCCCTTTGCAATCTTGTTTGTTTTTTTGTATTGGAAAACTCCAATAAAATGTTAAGTACCCAAAAAGATTTTACAGCACTGGAAAAAGTGCAGGAAAGGGCAACTAGAACGATTCAAGGGTTGGAACACTTTCCCTATGAAGAAAGGTTAAAAACATTGACTGAGGGGTGACACGATCGAGGTTTACAAGATTATGCATGGGATACAGAAGGTAGAGAAAGAAGTCCTTTTCTTCCTTTTTCACAATACGAGAACTCATGGACATTCCATGAAATTGCTGAGCAGTTGGGTTAGAACGGATAAAAGGAAGTCTTACTTCACCCAACGGGTGATTAATACATGGAATTCACTGTCACAGGAGGTGGTGAGCAGTGTTCCCTCTAAGCTGAGTTAGCGTGAGCTAACTCACAGACTTTTAGCCTCCAGCTCACACATTTTTGTCTTAACTCAGGAAGGATGACCCCAGAGCACACTAATTTATGCAGCAGCTCACAACTTTAATGCTAGCAGCTCAAAGTGGAAATTTTGCTAACAAGACTCTGCAGCTTAGGGGGAACATTGGTGCTAGCATAGACAGTTTCAAGAGGGGATTGGATAAGCATCTGAAGCAGAGGTCCATCAGTGGCTCTTAGCCACAGCGTATTGTTGGAACTCGGTCTGGGGCAAGTTATGCTCTGTATTCTTGGTGCTTGGGGGGCCAAGAATGGGAGGGCTTCTAGTGTCCTGGCTCCACTGATGGAACTCCTGATGGCACCTGGTTTCTTTGGCCACCGTGTGTGTCATGATCTATGCTCTGTGGTCTTGGTGCTTGGGGGGCCAAGAGTGGGAGGGCTTCTAGTGTCCTGGCCCCACTGATGGAACTCCTGATGGCACCTGGTTTCTTTGGCCACTGTGTGTGTCATGATCTATGCTGTGCTGAGCAGAGGCCTAGTGGGCCTAGGGAGCCTGTATCTCAGTAGAAAGAGACAGCCTACAAATCCCCAGAATGCTTGGCGCTGGTTTCAACCAATCAGCGTCCAAGTAAGGCTCTGAGGAGAATGGCTTAAAAGCTCTCTCAGGAGATGGATGCTGGCCTTTCCTCCTGAGAGGCCAAGCAGGCAGGACAGCTGCTGTTTAGGAGGAAAGGCCTTCACTCTGAGGGAGAGAGTGAGCAGGCCAAGGCCTGGGGCCTAACAGAACAGGACAGTTAAATTTAGTCATGTTAGGGACTTTTATGTTTATTTTCCTTCACCTACATTTCTATAGTTTTAAATCACCTTATCTTTCGCTTCTCCTTTATTGATTTTCCTATTTAACATAAACCTTTTTGTTGTTCTTTGTTACTCTGCCTGGTCTACACGCCTATTTTCTTGGACAAAGCAAGAGATCTGAAGGGCTTGGGAGGGGACTCTGGGCCTTGCCTAGGGACCCTCATTTCAGAGTGGTGGCAGCATTAGGTCATGACAGTGTGACCCAGAGTGTTCGACTGGATGGGCCACTGGCCTGATCCAACATGGCTTCTCTTATGTTCTTCTGTGACCCAGAGTGTTCGACTGGATGGGCCACTGGCCTGATCCAACATGGCTTCTCTTATGTTCTTCTGTGACACAGAGTGTTGGACTGGATGGGCCACTGGCCTGATCCAACATGGCTTCTCTTATGTTCTTCTGTGACACAGAGTGTTGGACTGGATGGGCCACTGGCCTGATCCAACATGGCTTCTCTTATGTTCTTCTGTGACCCAGAGTGTTCGACTGGATGGGCCACTGGCCTGATCCAACATGGCTTCTCTTATGTTCTTCTGTGACACAGAGTGTTGGACTGGATGGGCCACTGGCCTGATCCAACATGGCTTCTCTTATGTTCTTCTGTGACACAGAGTGTTGGACTGGATGGGCCACTGGCCTGATCCAACATGGCTTCTCTTATGTTCTTCTGTGACACAGAGTGTTGGACTGGATGGGCCACTGGCCTGATCCAACATGGCTTCTCTTATGTTCTTCTGTGACACAGAGTGTTGGACTGGATGGGCCATTGGCCTGATCCAACATGGCTTCTCTTATGTTCTTCTGTGACACAGAGTGTTGGACTGGATGGGCCATCGGCCTGATCCAACATGGCTTCTCTTATGTTCTTCTGTGACACAGAGTGTTGGACTGGATGGGCCAGCGGCCTGATCCAACAGGGCTTCTCTTATGTTCTTCTGTGACACAGAGTGTTGGACTGGATGGGCCACTGGCCTGATCCAACAGGGCTTCTCTTATGTTCTTCTGTGACACAGAGTGTTGGACTGGAGGGGCCACTGGCCTGATCCAACAGGGCTTCTCTTATGTTCTTCTGTGACACAGAGTGTTGGACTGGAGGGGCCACTGGCCTGATCCAACAGGGCTTCTCTTATGTTCTTCTGTGACACAGAGTGTTGGACTGGATGGGCCACTGGCCTGATCCAACATGGCTTCTCTTATGTTCTTCTGTGACACAGAGTGTTGGATTGGATGGGCCACTGGCCTGATCCAACATGGCTTCTCTTATGTTCTTCTGTGACACAGAGTGTTGGACTGGATGGGCCACTGGCCTGATCCAACAGGGCTTCTCTTATGTTCTTATGTGACACAGAGTGTTGGACTGGAGGGGCCACTGGCCTGATCCAACATGGCTTCTCTTATGTTCTTCTGTGACACAGAGTGTTGGACTGGATGGGCCACTGGCCTGATCCAACAGGGCTTCTCTTATGTTCTTATGTGACACAGAGTGTTGGACTGGATGGGCCACTGGCCTGATCCAACATGGCTTCTCTTATGTTCTTATGTGACCCAGAGTGTTGGACTGGATGGGCCACTGGCCTGATCCAACATGGCTTCTCTTATGTTCTTCTGTGACACAGAGTGTTGGACTGGATGGGCCACTGGCCTGATCCAACATGGCTTCTCTTATGTTCTTCTTTGACACAGAGTGTTGGACTGGATGGGCCACTGGCCTGATCCAACATGGCTTCTCTTATGTTCTTCTGTGACACAGAGTGTTGGACTGGATGGGCCACTGGCCTGATCCAACATGGCTTCTCTTTGGTTCACCCACGGCTGCGTTTTGAGTAAGGTTGCCATTCTTCTCCAGCTGGGGCCTGGAGATCTAAAATTACAACTCATCTATAGACTACAGAGATCAGCTCCTCTGGCAAAATGGCTGTTTGGGAAGGAGGACTTTGTGGCTTTATACCCCAGTGAAGTCCTCCTTCTAGTCAAGCCCTGCCTTCTCCAGGTTCCATCCATAACTCTCCAGGAATTTCCCAAGCAGAAATTGGCAACTCTCGGTTTGAGTTGCCAGCAGGAAACAAGAAGCCTCGGCCGTCTCTGTTCCAAGCCGGAAAGCCACGCTTTGTTTCTCAGCTTTCTGGCCGTAAGAGAAACCATGTTGGTACAGGCCAGTGGCTCATCAAGTCCAACACTGTCACATAGTGGCCAAAACCCAGGTGCCATCAGCAGTGGGGCCAGAACTCCAGAAGCGCTCCCACTGTTGCCCCCCCCCCGCAAGGACCAAGAGTACAGAGCATCACTGCCCCAGACGTAAGAACATAAGAGAAGCCATGCTGGATCAGACCAAGGGCCCATTCAGTCCAGCACTCTGTACCACACAGTGGCCAAAGCCTGGGGGACATTGGAAGGTCCACCAGCAGGGCCAGAACTCCAGAAGCTCTCCCACTGTTCCCCCCCCCCTCAACATCAATAATACAGAGCATGATTGCCCCAGACCTAGTATGCTCTCTATTCCTTGTGGCTCATAGCCACTCATGGACCTCTGCTCCAAATGTCCATCCAAGCCTCTCTTGAAACTATGCTTGTATCTGCAAGTGGCCGCTTTTGGCTGGTATGCTTAAGAACTGCATTGGTTGGCAGCGGAGCGCTGGCACACCCCTCGATACAGAAAGCTGAAGTCCCTACCCTCTGCCCACGTCTGTGGTTGCAGCGTATGTGAGCCATGCAGATCTTGGTGGGTTCTGCCTGACCCCACTCCCGTGCCCTGCCTTTTGTTTGGAAGCCACCAGGGGGTGTTTTGTAGAAAAATAGGTGGCGGAGCTCATTAGCATAACTCAGCATTCTCCACCCTCCCACCAGCTAAAAGCAACTCAACACAAGGACAGCCCCGGGCAAGCGAGGCCTGCTTGGGCTGGCTAGAGATCCAGCCAGCCCAAGCAGGCCTTGCTCACCTGGGGCCTTCCTGAGTCGCCCCTCCCCACACAATCAAAAGACCAACAAGCCAGCCGCTGCCCAAAATCACATAAGAACTGGAGAAAGGGTGGTGTAGGCTTCTCCAGGGGTTCATGAGGGCTGCTGGGGGTGTGGCAAAGCCCTTGGGGGCTGGCTGGCTGGCTGCCTGCTCTCCTAATCCAGGGATCGTTATGCAGCTGCACCTGCTATTCAGTGGACAAGGTAGGTGGGGAGGAGGAGGAGGGGGAACCCTCAGAAAGGTGCAGGAGGTAAATATTTTGTGGTTACCTGCAAAAAGTAATATGTGATTTTATACTGCATCAATTCTTCATCTCATGTCTGTACTTTATATATTTTGTAAAATTACAATCAAATGTATTTGAACGAAAGAAAGGTTCAGGAGCTGTGCTCCGGTGAGCTCCTGCTGAATTCAAGGCCTGGAAGCCACTGTCCCTGTTCTGAAGATGGGAGGGGCGTTAGGATCAGCGGTGGAAACTACCGTGACGTTGTCAATATCCTACGGTGACCCCGTTGGGTTTTCTAAGTAAGAGACAGAGGTGTTCTGCCATGGCCTCTCTCTGTGTAGTGACCCCGCCCTACACTCCGAATCTCAGAGCGGCTGACAATCTCCTTTACCTTCCTCCCCTACAACAGACACCCTGTGAGGTAGGTGGGGCTGAAAGAGCTCTGACAGCAGCTGGCCTTTCAAGGACAACCTCTGCCAGAGCTATGGCTGAGCCAAGGCCATTCCAGCAGCCGCAAGTGGAGGAGTGGGGAATCAAACCCGGTTCTCCCAGATAAGAGTACACACGCTTAACCACGACACCAAACTGACTCTCAAGGTGATATCTTAACCACTACACCAAACTGACTCCGTGGGTGACCGCATGACGATTTGGGTGGCTTATTCTCCAACCCCCATCTACCCACCCACCCATGAACAGAGACGCGTGCAGACGAGAAGGTCCAGGTGGTTCCTTTTATTGCTGTGTTCCATGACAAAGTTAGCACACACACAAAAATAATAATGAAAAATCACAGACAGTACATAACCAGCACTGGGTAAAACCGGGCAGGGAGGTTCCACAGTGAGGGAGAGAGGATTTGAGACAACACTGGCATCGAGACAACACTGCTGAATTATTTAAAGCTGCAACCCTGGAAGACTGCATTTGGGGTTCTCCCACGGCTCTGGCAATGCAGGCATGAGGGAGTGTGCGTGAGAAGGAGACGGAGCCGCTCTCTTGGTTCACCACAGGGGAGGAATTGGGCCCTGAGCAGATGAGACTCCCAATGGGCGCACGTCCCTTGTTTCGGAGGCCGCGTGTCCCCGGTTTTGCAGGCGGACGGAGGATAGAGGCTTGGCATGGTTCACGGAGCACGGCCTATCTTAATGGGAGTAGCAGCAGGTTGTTGAGGAAAAGTTCCCCGACCAAATACCGCTTCAAGGCCCGGTTTTGAGGGGAAAATAATTCCCGCCGTTCTGAGGGAAAGGCAAGATGGTAGAACTGGGAGAAATTCTCAGGGTGGTCAAGCCAGTTTAAGCCAGAAAGTAATGTTTTGTTATTGGAACTTCAGAAACACAAATTAATCTACGGAAAAGAAGGGGTGAAAACCGTGGCGCGGCGGGAAAAGGAATTTTGCTTCACTCAAGGAGGTGAATTTTGCCGTAGCCTCCGTAAGGCTTCGGTAAGGCGCTGTCTCTTAAGAGCATTTCCCGGTTTTGTTACCGATCCACTAGGGTTGCCAGCTTCCAGGTGGGGCTTGGGGATCTCCCCCCTTTTTTTGTTATTACAATTGATCTCCAGCTGGCAGAGATCAGCTCCCCTGGAGAAAATGGCTGCCTCTTTGGAGGGTGGACTCTATGGCCTTGTACCATGCCAAGGCCCCTCCCCTCCACAAACCCCGCCTTCTCCTGGCTCCACCCCCAAAGTCTCCAGGTATTTTCCAGCACAGACTTGGCAACCCTACGGATCCCCTGGCGAGACTGCGAGAGCAAAACGGGCAGGGATCCTTGAGCAAAAATCCAATCCCTTCCACCGCACCGCCGCTTAGTTGTTCTTCCCTGGTTCTGCATTAGGAGTTAACCTGTGCCTTCTAGAAACTTCTCCCTTGTCCTCTCAGACTTTCTAGGGTCGGTGCTAAGCCCCCTCTTCCCTTATGAACTGCAGAACGGCAAGGCAAACGCAGAGAGGTATAAAAACCATTTGTGATCGCTCCGGGATGCGGGAGAGAGGGCCGCCATCTTTGGCGAAGCAGCTACAGCGGAAGACCATCAAGGTCACAGGGCCTCGCCCAACAAACCCCTTTTCCCGCCATGGTTATTTTGGTCAGGGAGAGACAGGAAATTTATATAGCCTCCCTTTTTGGCAATCGATACCAGCCGCTAATGCCCTTTCAACAATGAAACAAAAGCTTGGCCTGATCCCCGTCGGAAGTCTTCATACTTCCGTGTGCTGAATCAGAGAGTGTTGTTGTCTGCCCCCGTTTGATTCCCGTCAATCAGGACGGGAACAGAAGAGGTGATGCTAGATGGGTGAGCCACAAAGGGCGAAGGGAAGAGCCGTCCCCAGAGCGTCTGCTAGGTGGGAGTGCGGTTTCTAAGACAGGCGGAAGGCTCATCACAACCGACAGCCGGCTGGGTTTGCATTAGCGGAATGACACAAACCTACGGCCTCGCTGTTCAGCTGGCTGGGAGATTGTCTCAGGGGTTGTTTTTGTAGCAGGGACTCCTTTGCATATTAGGCCACGCCCCCTGCTGTAGCCAATCCTCCAGGAGCTTGCAGGGCTCTTCCTGCAGGGCCTACTGTAAGCTCCAGGAGGATTGGCTACATCAGGGGGTGCGGCTTAATATGCAAAGGAGTTCCTGCTACAAAAAAAGAAAGCCCTGGCCTCAGTTCTTTTACCTCTCTCAGGTTTGCAGCGTGAAGTGGGAAGGAATTACTACAGCATGCCACCGTAGTAACTCTGGGCTGCTCTCTCAAGCTAGGGCCCAAGCTGCACCAGCTTTTTCCCACATACAGACCGTTCTGTGCATCTCTCAATGCTGCTGCAAACGCTGAGGCATGCACAGTGGCAACAGAGTCCACGTAGAAGTGTTCTCTGCGTTTTCCTTGCTTGGCTAGCTGCAGCCACTGTTCCTCCCCCCCCCCCATACACACCAGAGGGCTTTACTGGGTATAGTGATTTATGGCCGTGATCTTCTCCTTCCCAGCTTTAATTTCCCAATTCTAATTCTCCCCAGTTTCCCAATTTCTAACTCTCCAATCAAAGTCTCTAGAACTTTCATTGGAGAATTAGAATAGAACACGTCCAAGCTGCACCTTTTCCCTTATAACTCTACAATGAAAAGGGCTAGATACCTTTAAAAATGAAAGTTGACAACTAGTACACCATGGGAATATGTTGTTATAATGCTATGGCAAGCTAGAACATCTTGATTTTTTTTAAAGCCCCCCAAGTGTGTGTGTGTGGATGATAGCAGCCATAGGGGCAAGGAAAACGGTACCCGCCTTCAAAACTGCGAAATATGCAAAGGAATCTGCGGCCATGATCTTCTCATTCCCAGCTTTCATATCCCAATTCCAATTATCCAGTTTTCCAATTTCTAATTCTCCAGTGAAAGTCTCTAGAACTTTCATTGGAGAATCAGAATAGAACACGTCCAAGCGACAACTTTCCCCTTATAACTCTACAATGAAAAGGGCTAGATGGCTTTAAAAATTAAAGCCGACAACTAGTACACTATGGGAATACGTTACAATGCTATAGCAAGCTGGCACATCTTGATTTTTTAAAAAGCCCCCCCAGTGTGTGTGTAGGGGGATGATGGTAGCCGTAGGGGCAAAGAAAATGCTACCCGCCTACAAAACCGTCCTGCCCCGACAAGGCATTCCAAAGGCTGCTTTGACTTCATCCTTTGCAAAAAGATAATACCAAACTTGGTTTGTCAAAGACTGCAGCAAAGCAAGGGGGTGGGGGGACAGAAGACGACTGCAGATTTATACCCCGCCCTTCTCTTTGAATCAGAGACTCAGAGCGGCTTACAGTCTCCTATATCTTCTCCCCCCACAACAGGTGGGTGGGACTGAGAGGGCTCTCCCAGAAGCTGCCCTTTCAAGGCAACTGCCAGAGCTATGGCTGACCCAAGGCCATTCCAGCAGCTGCAAGTGGAGGAGTGGGGAATCAAACCCGGTTCTCCCAGATAAGAGTCTGCTCACTTCACCACTACACCAGACTGGCTACAGAATGTGATCCTTGTGTGGATACTCCTGAAGAAGAGAACTGCTCTACGGAAGCCAAGGCAGAGCAGAACATCCACACGGAAAGAGATGCTTCCTCACTTCCTCGTCCTCCTTTCTCCCCAGCCCCCTTTCTAGAGACCCAGGGTCAACTGCATCAAAAGCATGGCTCAGAAAGCACATATCTCCAGGGTGTCGGGCAACATGTTTACAGGGATCTTTTGTAAGGCATTGAATACCTGCAAGGAAATAGGGCGAGGCAACGTGGAGGGGAGCAAGGGACTGACCGACCCAATGTCAAGACCGATCTGGACTCTGACCGGTTCTGAACACACGCCTCTCTTCCACCTCTAAGACTGTGTCCACAATAATGCTGTCACTCATCGTTTCGTTGTCCAACACACTGTACCTCCTGAGTTCTTGTACAATGTGCACCAAAAGCTGCGTGTTCCATACTTGGCTAAGAAGAAGAAGAATTGCAGATTTATACCCCACCCTTCTCTCTGAATCAGAGACCCAGAGTGGCTCACAACTGCCTACAGAAGAAGAATTGCAGATTTATATCTCACCCTTCTCTCTGAATCAGAGACTCAGAGCGGCTTACAATCTCCTGTCTTCCCCCACAACAGACACATTGTGAGGTGGGTGGAGCTGAGAGAGCTCTCACAGCAGCTGCCCTTTCAAGGACAACTCCTGACCTCAGGGCATTCCAGCAGCTGCAAGTGGAAGAGTGGGGAATCAAACCCGGTTCTCCCAGATATGAGTCTGCACACTTCAGCACTACACCAAACTGGCTCCAACCATGTATGAGGCTTCCTTCTCCCTTAATGATGCACCAGAAATGCAGTGAGAATTATGGTAAGTTCTTTGTATGGTGAAGGCTTGTTTTGAAAACAGCACGTGATGCGAAGGGACCAGTTTGGACCTAAGCAGCTTTTTAAGTTCCCTTTCACCCAATTCCCCTCGTCACTAAAGTCCCTGGATGGCATGGCTTTGGATCGTAGCCCTGGCAAAACCACGCCAGTGATCAAAACGGGCTCTTCGTTGCCCTTTGGCCAGTGGAAAAAACTGGTAGGATCCGACCCATCAATTCCAGGGTTCCTCAGCCATTTTGAGCGTGTGGTCAACTCTGGAATTCTGACACAGGATGATAGGCGCAACCACAAAATGGCTGCCGGAGGTGGAGCCATCCACAAAATGGCTGCCACGGGAGGCGGAACCACACATAACAGAGGAATCCCAAAGGCATGGCAGAAGAGGGTTAATTTTTTAAAAAATACACTGGGAAAGGCAAGTGAGGGAATAAAACCAACGTTGTGGTTCTAATGCCTGTTGAAATCATGTTATTTTAACCAAGATCTCCAGCGGCCAATCAGAAACCCCGATGGGCAAAAGCCCCACCTGGCCCCACTCACGTTGGGGACCCTTGCATTAATCCTTGTACGGAGGGTTGCTAGCCTCCAGGTGGGGCCTGGAGATCTCCCGCTGGCAGAGATTGGCTCCCCTGGAGAAAAAGGCTGCTTGGGAGGGTGGACTCTGTGGCATTGGATCATGCTGAGGCCCCTCCCCTCCTGAAACCCTGCCCGCTTCTGGCTCCACCCCCGAAGTCTTCAGGTAGTTTCCAACACAGACCGGGCACCCCTACTTGCCCTCCCAAATTCAGAGGCCCAAACTTTAGCATCCAAAAGAGGTGAGGGAAAAAAAAATACTGACAGACTCTTGCTGAACGGGCATGACAGGATTTGGAAAGGTGGTTATTTTTCTCGACAGGGCTGTAAACTTTAACGGCAGTCAGCTGGGGCTTATTTTGATTGTTGGAGTTAACAGGGCACTTGGGTTGTGATGTTTCGCTGTACTGGGAAATGACTCCACACCAGGGGCAGGATTCTAGCAGGAGCTCCTTTGCATATTAGGCCACACACCCCTGGTGTAGCCAATCCTCCAAAAGTTTACAAGGCTCTTTTTTGTAAGGTCTTGGAGGACTGGCTACATCAGGGGGTGTGGCCCGATATGCAAAGGAGCTCCTGCTAGAATTGCACCCCTGCTACACACACACACACCCCCCCACACACATTCTAACAGGGTTAATAATCTTTTTTTAAAAAATACACCTCTATTGTCCTTTGGGTCAAACGAAACAGATTTTCAATTTTATCAAGCGGTTTAAAAGGCAAGCGATTCATCTTATCAAGGATTTGGGGGATCGGACGGTTGCCAGCCACAGTTTCAGAAACAAGGCCGATAGGAAGGTCAAAGCCTCAGGAGGGGTTCCAAGCTGTTTGCTGAAACGACCTTTGCGGGTGCTGAAGGACGGGGCGCGGAGAGTTCAGACAAAACAAGCCTCCCGGTTGGAAGGAGGAAACGGCTGGCCGCTTGCGCCCACAACACCACTCCCGGCGCAACTGCCTCAGACGGAGAATACAGCCCTGCCCCGCCCTCCCCCAAACATGTGGGTGAATAACGTACGTGACAACATCCACGCAGGCCGCGTGGGATTACCGCTGTGAAAGTGAAAGCGATGGGAGACAAGAAAAAATGCTCTGCCAGATCAGACCAAAGTCTGCTCTGTCCCAGGATTCCGGCTTGGCCTTGGCAGCTCGGGCGGCCGAGGCTAGACTGCGTCTCCGCATGGAGGCGCCACTCATTCCGAACTCTTTCAGCTAGCCGTTACAATCAGGGTTTTTTTGTGTGTGTAGCAGGAACTCCTTTGCATATGAGGCCACACACCCCTGATGTAGCCAATCCTCCTGGAACTTCCAGTAGGCCCTGTACGAAGAGCCCTGTAAGCTCTTGGAGGATTGGCTACATCAGGGAGGTGTGGCCTAATATGCAAAGGAGTTTCTGCTAGAATTCCACCCCTGGGCAACACACCCTTGATGTAGCCAGCCCTCCTGGAGCTTACAGCAGGCCCTGTAAGAAGAGCCCTGTAAGCTCTGGGAGGATTGGCTACGTCAGGGAGGTGTGGCCTAATATGCAAAGGAGTTTCTGCTAGAATTCCACCCCTGGTTCCACACACCCCTGATGTAGCCAATCCTTCTGGAGCTTACAGTAGGCCCTGTACGAACAGCCTTGTAAGCTCTGGGAGGATTGGCTACATCAGGGAGGTGTGGCCTAATATGCAAAGGAGTTCCTGCTACAAAAAAATGCCCTGGTGGGGTATCTTTGCGGTGTAAAGTACTGGTAGAACAGATTCAAAGGTATTCCAAGGGGAATACAGCTCTTGACAGGGCAAACGTCCAGCGTGGGGTGGAACCGTTTTGCACAAAATTTGGGTAGTGCGGACACAATCGAAACACACACACCTGCCTGCTTTTTCTTGCTGCACTGGCATGAATGCCCCACCCCCTCCGTTTCCTCGATCCCTATAATCTCCGAACGCCCCAGTCCCTTGTATCATGAGGTTGGCTTGTTATGCGATTTAATCTCATATATACATACACATTAGAAACAAATACAGATGCAATATTTATAGCTTTTGCCACAAAATAAATTTCTGATTTATCTTTCTCTCTCTCTCTCTCTCTCTCTTTTTTTTTTTAACAACCCATGGACCTATTAAGAAAATTACATATTTCTCTTCCCTTGTATAATCGCTTCCTTTAAAAATATACACGTGGGAAGCGCTTTGCACAGTTAAAGTTCTGTTTGTTTGAGATACATAGATGTGTGTGCGTATATACATACATATATATACATACATATATATATATATATAGAGCGCACTCTCTCTCTCTCTCTCATAGAAAATGAGCAAATTAAAAATTGAGCAGAGCTGTGGGCAGACGTTGCGGCAGAGAACCGGCAGGATTCAGTCTGGCAGGGAAAGGGCGCTGGGAATCATTGTGACTTGGCCCACTGAACACAAGAGTTCTTCTCAAAATTTCTCTTAGGCCTAAATCCCATATTCTTTCTCTGCAGGCTCAGGAAATGATTCCTGTCAGTGGCAAATGCATGGGGAAGTTTCTTAGCTCCGAACGCCTCAGCTTTGTGAGGCCTCTCAGATTAGGGTTGCCAATCCCCAGGTGGGAGCAGGGGATCCCCCGGTTTGGAGGCCCTCCCCCCGCTTCAGGGTCATCAGAACGAGAGAGCAACAGCGAGAAAAAGAGAGCGCAAGACGAGAGAGCAACAGGGAAAGAGAGAGAGCACGAGAACAAGAGCAACAGCGAGAAAGAGAGCGCAAGACGAGAGAGCAACAGGGAAAGAGAGAGAGCACGAGAACAAGAGCAACAGCGAGAAAGAGAGCGCAAGACGAGAGAGTGACAGGGAAAGAGAGAGAGCATGAGAATGAGAGCAACAGCGAGAAAGAGAGCGCAAGACGAGAGAGCAACAGGGAAAGACAGCACACGAACGAGAGCAACAGCGAGAAAGAGAGCGCAAGACGAGAGAGCGACGGAAAGAGAGAGAGCATGAGAATGAGAGCAACAGCGAGAAAGAAGGAGCGCAAGACGAGAGAGCAACAGGGAAAGCGAGAGAGCACGAGAACAAGAGAGCAACAGCGAGAGAGAACACAAGACGAGAGAGTGACAGGGAAAGAGAGAGAGAGACAGCACAAGAATGAGAGAGCAGCAGTGAGAGAGAGACTGGATGCAAGATGAGAGAGTGACAGGGAAACAGAGAGACAGCATGAGAGCGAGAGCAACAGCAACAGCAAGAAAGAGAGAGCGTAAGACAAGAGAGCAACAGGGAAAGCAAGAGTGCGAGAACAAGAGAGCAACAGCGAGAAAGAGGGAGCGCAAGACGAGAGAGCAACAGGAAAAGCGAAAGAGTGCGTGAACGAGAAACAGCAAGAAAGAGAGAGTGCAAGACGAGAGAGCGACAGGGAAAGTGAGAGAGACAGCGCAAGACTGAGAGAGCAGCAGTGAGAGAGAGACAGCACGCAAGACGAGAGAGCAACAGGGAAACTGAGAGAGACAGCACGAGAATGAGAGAGCAACAGCAAGAGGGAGAACGGCAGCAAGGGAGAGAGAGAGAGCGGCAGTGAGAGAGTGCAAGAGAGAGCTGGGACTGGGAGTAGGCGGCAGGCGTGAGTGGGGGGGGGCGCCTTTAGATAGCCCGAGAGCGGCGCTCGACTGTTGTTTGAGGCATTCAAATGGACTTGGGGTGAGGGAGGAGAGGAGGAGGCGGCTGGGGAGCGGAGGGGTGGGGGGGGGGGGAAGGCCGGATTTGGTGCCCCCACCCTGCTGGAGCCCTAGGCAACCGCCTAGTTTGCCTAGTGGGCAAGCCGGTCCTGCATATTTGCCACCTTAATCTGGCAGACAGCGCCATCCAATCACAGCGGATTTATTGCGACTCTGTAGGGCAAGAGGGAGGGAGGAAGGGAGGGGGGGAGGCAGGAAAAGAGAGAAAGGTGGAAAGAAATCAACTTTAACTGCATTCTCTAAGCTGCCGGCTGGCTAGGCTTAGAGGAGTGATTTAAAGACAGAAATGCCTTCTCCAAGTTGGCTGACAGGGTGGCGGGGCCTTCAACAGCCGCACAATATGTGTGAAAGTGCCACATATGGCACCTGGGCCACAGTTTGGCCATCCCTGCTCTCCATGGAGGGAATCAAGAACAGGTTCTCCACTGCTCCACGGTGTCGTTAACTTCCCAGCACTGTGCAGACCAGCTTTTTTTTGTAGCAGGGACTCCTTTGCATATTAGGCCACCCCCCCCCCCGATGTAGCCAATCATCCCAGAGCTTATAGGGCTCTTCATACAGAGCCTACTGTAAACTCTTGGAGGACTGGCTACATCAGGGGTGTGTGGCCTAACAGGCAAAGGAGTTCCTGCTACAAAACAAAGCCCTGTCTTTGCATATTAGGCCACACACCTCTGATGCAGCCAATCCTCAAAGAGCTCAGAGGGCTCTTCTTACAGGGCCCACTGTAAGCGCCAGGAGGATTGGTTGCATCAGGGGTGTGTAGCCTAATATGCAAAGGAGTTCCTGCTACAAAAAAAGCCCTGGTGCACACAGACCAGGCGTCACGGTTCTCAGCAACCTTTCCTGCTTCTCTCGACCGCCGGTCTCTGCTTTCCCTTCACCGAGCTGAAGTTCGAATCCTGACATCCCGTCTCCAGCTCCTTCAGTCCCAGATAGCTGGAGATGAAATGCCAAATCTTCCCTATCCCGGATAGGGCTGCCAAGTCCCTCGCAGCCTCTGGCGGGGGACGCTCTAGCCATTTGGGAGGGGGGGGAACTCTATGGTACCTATTGTATCATAGAGTTTTCCCTTCCAAATGGCTAGAGTGACCGGAAAAAACCATAGTTTCCCTGGAAACACCTAGGGTGGCCGCCACGCGACGTCACTTTGATGTCACTCCCAGGTGATGTCATTGCGCCGGCAACGTCGGGGGAGGTTCCCCCCTGCTGTCCCAATGTGGGCGGGTGGGTTGGGAACCCCCTGGGCACGGGAACCCCTGGCTGGACTGGGGGCTTGGCAGCCCTAATCCCGGATCGTGACCCCCGCACACAGCTCTACTCCCCCTGGGGAGGAGGGAACCCACCCTCCCGTGAATTTGGCTAGCTATATAGATATAGATATATAGGTGTATATATATATTATAATGTATATATATATATATAGAAATTTAAAATATTTTATCTTTAAAAAATAACATTTCTTTTTTTAAAAAATGTAAATCTAAGGCTCTCTTTCCCTGCCCCCCCCACCCTCCCCCCACCCCATATGGCCTTTAGAACGCCCACCGTCCCGCTCCGGTTTTAGGGATTCGGTTCCCTTCTTTCCCACGGCCAGGGTGGGTTCCGGCACCGGACGGGAGAAGGTGGGAAGCGGATAAAGAACCCCGGTGCACCTTTCTCAACACTCAGCAGGCGACATACTCCCCCCCACCCCTTGGCAGCCAGGAATTGAGTGGCACAGAAAAGAAAAAGAAAAACCCAACGGTGCCTTTTCTCGTTGGGGGACGGGGGGAGGGGGCAAAGTGCCGCGTCACATGACGCTCTCCAAGATGACCACTTTGGCGCTGCCGTCCGAGACGGGGGTCAGGGTGGTCAGGGCGCCGTCCTCGCCGTCGGGCACCTTGTATTCCAGATGATGCAGGCCCCAGATCGGTTGGGTGAGGTGGTGCCAACGCTGCGGGAAGGAGAGAGAAAAAAGACGGAGAAGCTGAAGTTTGCTGGCGGGCACTCGCACGCGAGGCAGAGGGGGCAATCGCACGAGAGGATTGGCCCCAGCTAGCCATGCCTCCCATCGAGATTAAGAAGAAAAAGAAGGCTGCAGATTTATACCCCGCCCTCCCCCACAACAGACATTCACTCTGTGAGGTGGGTGGGGCTGAGAGGGCTCTCACAGAGCTATGAGCTATGGCTGACCCAATGCCATTCCAGCAGCTGCAAGTGGAGGAGTGGGGAATCAAACCCTGTGAGGTAGGCGGGGCTGAGAGAACTCTCCCAGAAGCTGCCCTTTCAAGGACAACCTCTGCCAGACCTATGGCTGACCCGAGGCCATTCCAGCAGCTGCAAGTGGAGGAGTGGGGAATCAAACTCCGTGAAGTGGGTGGGGCTGAGAGATCTCTCCCAGAAGCTGCCTTTTCAAGGACAACCTCTGCCAGAGCTATGGCTGACCCGAGGCCATTCCAGCAGCTGCAAGTGGAGGAGTGGGGAATCAAACCTCGTGAAGTGGGTGGGGCTGAGAGAAGTCTCCCAGGAGCTGCCCTTTCAAGGACAACCTCTGCCAGAGCTACGGCTGACCCGAGGCCATTCCAGCAGCTGCAAGTGGAGGAGTGGGGAATCAAACCCAGTTCTCCCAGACAAGAGTCCGCGCACTTAACCACTGCACCAAACTGGCTCGAACATGTGGTTTCCGAGCTGCACCTGTTCTTACCCCACCTCCAGGCAACTCCTATTCAGATTAAATAGCCACCAGGATCTTCCCGGTAACTCCCCCATCCCCCTCAGTCACATCCAGGTCACATATCCGGCTGCTGTCTGATCACCCTGGGGCAGCTCAGAAACGGAAGACCGTCGTGATCACGCCAAGCTGTTTCCAGCGCATTTGTTTCCCGCTCCGAGGAGCACTCATGCACTTCTCTGCTTGAGTGCATGCACAGGGGGATTTTTGTTCCTTTCAAAAACAACCCTTTCTGTGGCAAGCTAGCGGAGTTAATGGCCAACCGCAGACCGCTGTCACGATCCCGCTGCTTCTGCGGTGACTGTCGGATGGCCCGAAAAGGACCAAACTCAAGTGGCTTCTTTAGGGCCGAGATAATATCGCACCCATTTCCCAGTGTGATGGCTTGCTTTCTTTCGCTTATGTGGCTCAAGGAACAGACAAAAAGAGTAATATTAACTTTGGCCTACTATCTAATGGGCATGAATGATAAGAGGGGAGCTTTTGGTTGAACACAGCCCCGTGGCGCAGAGTGGTAAAGCAGCAGTACTGCAATCTGAACTCTGTTTCACGACCTGAGTTCGATCCCAGCGAAAGGCGGATTCAGGTAGCCGGCCCAAGGTTGACTCAGCCTTCCATCCTTCCGAGGTTGGTAAAATGAGAACCCAGCTTGCTGGGGGGAAAGTGTAAAAGACTGGGGAAGGCAAGGGCAAATCACCCCATGCAGTAATGTATGGCTGTGAGAGCTGGACCATAAGGAAGGCCGAGCGCAGAAGAATAGATGCTTTTGAGATGTGGTGCTGGAGAAGAATCTTGAGAGTCCCTTGGACTGCAAGAAGATCCTAAGGGAAATCAACCCAGTTTCCTGGAAGGTCAGATGCTGAAGCTCAAATACTTTGGCCACCCAATGAGAAGGGAGCACTCCCTGGAGAAGACCCTGATGCTGGGAAAGACGGAAGGCAAAAGAAGAAGAAGAAGAAGAAGAAGAAGAAGAAGAAGAAGAAGAAGAAGAAGAAGAAGAAGAAGAAGAAGAAGAAGAAGAAGAAGAAGAAGAAGAAGAAGAAGAAGAAGAAGAAGAAGATGATGATGATGATGATGATGATGATGATGATGATGATGATATTGGATTTATATCCCGCCCTCCACTCCGAAGAGTCTCAGAGCGGCTCACAATCTCCTTTACCTTCCTCCCCCACAACAGACACCTTGTGAAATGGGTGGGGCTGAGAGGGCTCTCACAGCAGCTGCCCTTTCAAGGACAACCTCTGCCAGAGCTATGGCTGACCCAAGGCCATCTCAGCAGGTGCAGGTGGAGGAGCGGGGAATCAAACCCGGTTCTCCCAGATAAGAGTCCACACACTTAACCACTACACCAAACTGGGGACGGCAAAAGAGATGGTTGGACAGCGTTACTGATGTAACAAACGTGGATTTGAGCAGACTTCGGAGGATGGTGGAAGACAGGAGGGCCTGGCGTGACTTGGTCCATGGGGTCGCAAAGAGTCGGACTCAACTGTGCGACTGAACAACAGGAAGGATGACCCCAGAGCGCACTAATTGATGCAGTGGCTCACAACTTTAATGCCAGGAGCTCACAAAGTAGAATGTTTGCTCACAAGACTCTGCAGCTTAGAAGGAACATAGTTTTAAAATTACTTTCTCCTGTGTGGCCACAGTGGCATGAGGAAGATTTCCATCTGCCAGCTTTCTATGTTTTGGTTCTTTTCCCATTTTTTTGTGAGGAAAAATATTAGAAGGTTTGTCATATCCTGGAGTTCAGCAAAATTCACACAAGGGGTTTGAACAGTGGAGCTCAGAAGCAAGTATTTTTTTTAAGGGGGGAGGGGTTAAGAAAGAAAGAGCACAATAACATTTAGAGCAGGAGTATCAAACATACAGTTCAGGGGCCGAATTATGCCCCTGGACGGCTCCTATCAGGCCCCTGAGCAACTGGCTGTCATTTGCTTCCTTCTCCCTCTCTCTCGCTTCCTACTGCCCAGTTGCACAGGAGTTACAGAGCTAAACCTCTATTTTCTCCATTGGCTGAGGCTCCTCCCTTGGAGAGGAAGGAGAGAGAGCTTGCTTTGCCAAACTCTCTCAATCCCACAGTAGAGCTACTGAGCCAAGCCTCTCTTCCTTCTATTGGCTGAGGCTCCCTCCCTTCCCCAGTCCTCTGGGGAAGGAAGGAAAGAGCCAGAGCTTCCTTTGCCCAGTTTCCAGGATCCCATGGGGGAGATACAAAGAAAGGATCTTTAAGACCAACGAGTGCTAACCTTTTAAGCATGTTTTAAGTTTTTTTAAAAAAATATATATATTGTGTTTGTCTGTGTCCTTTATAAAATTTATATCTCTGCTACCTAATCTTAGAAGAAGATGATTTTGGATTTATATCCCACCCTATACTCTGAATCTCAGAGTCTCATAGCGGTCACAATCTCCTCTACCTTCCCCCCCACAACAAACACCCAGTGAGGTAGATGTGACTGAGAGAGCTTTTACAACAGCTGCCCTTTCAAGGACAGCTTCTATGAAAGCTATGACTGACCCAAGACCATCTCAGCAGGTGCAAGTGGAGGAGTGGGGAATCAAACCCGGTTCTTCCAGATAAGGGTCCATGCACTTAACCACTACACCAAACTGGCTCTCAGAGAGGTACACATATGGCCCAGCCCGGCATGGCCAGCACAACAAAGTCTCATTTATGTCAGATATTGAAGGAGATAAGAAGATATTGGATTTATATCCCGCCCTCCACTCCGAAGAGTCTCAGAGAGACTTTCACTTCCTCCCCCACAACAGACACCCTGTGAGGTAAATGAAGATATTGGATTTATATCCCGCCCTCCACTGTGAAGAGTCTCAGAGCAGCTCACAATCTTCTTTATCTTCCTCCCCCACAACAGACACCCTGTGAGGTAGATGAAAATATTGGATTTATATCCCGCCCTCCACTCCGAAGAGTCTCAGAGCGGCTCACAATCTCCTTTATCTTCCTCCCCTACAACAGATACCCTGTGAGGTAGATGAAGATATTGGATTTATATCCCGCCCTCCACTCCAAAGAGTCTCAGAGTGGTTCACAATCTTCTTTATCTTCCTCCCCCACAGCAGACACCCTGTGAGGTAGATGAAGATATTGGATTTATATCCCGCCCTGCACTCCCAAGAGTCTCAGAGCGGCTCACAATCTCCTTTCCCTTCCTCCCCCACAACAGGCACCCTGTGAGGTAGATGAAAATATTGGATTTATATCCCGCCCTCCACTCCGAAGAGTCTCAGAGCGGCTCACAATCTCCTTTCTCTTCCTCCCCTACAACAGATACCCTGTGAGGTAGATGAAGATATTGGATTTATATCCCGCCCTCCACTCCAAAGAGTCTCAGAGTGGCTCACAATCTTCTTTATCTTCCTCCCCCACAGCAGACACCCTGTGAGGTAGATGAAGATATTGGATTTATATCCCGCCCTGCACTCCCAAGAGTCTCAGAGCGGCTCACAATCTCCTTTCCCTTCCTCCCCCACAGCAGACACCCTGTGAGGTGGGTGGGGCTGGAGAGGGCTCTCACAGCAGCTGCCCTTTCAAGGACAACCTCTGCCAGAGCTGTGGCTGACCCAAGGCCATTCCAGCAGCTGCAAGTGGAGGAGTGGGGAATCAAACCCGGATCTCCCAGATAAGAGTCTGCACACTTAACCACTACACCAAACTGGCTCTCCATAACAAATGGCTTCGACACCCCTGATTTAGAGGTTCTAGCGGCCTGCTCCTGTGAGCTCCTGCCCAAAATGAGCTCCTGGAAGCCGTCACCCAGGACCAGATCTACAAGTCTTTTGAGGGGGGAGGGGCAAAATTTAAAAATGACATCCCCTTATGGGCGCATTCTATCTTATGGGCCCATAGAATACAATGGACTCCATACCCAATTTGGCGCCCCCCCATCGGTGCCCGGGGCAAGCACCCCCCTCTGCCCCATCTAGATCCGGCCCTGCCGTCACCTCGAACTCTGAACCGTCCTCTGTTTCTCACGAGTGGGGAAGAAACCTCACCTCCGCCAGCGTCCCCTTGGCACGCATGAGTTTGTAGAGGGCAGTAAGAGGGACACACAACATGGAGGAGAGTGCAAACCCCCAGCCGATGGCTTCTCCCCACCAGGGGTAGATGTAGCTGTTGTTGTAGATCAATGGCTTGTAGTAGGCAACGTTGAACAGGAAAATGCCCTGAAAGGAAGCAGGAGAAAGGATGGGATGTGAACAACAAAGGAGAAGAAGAAGAAGAAGACCGTAGATTGGAGTTCTATCTCAGCAGAAGCTGGTTCAGGCAGCCGGCCCAAGGTTGACTCAGCCTTCCATCCTTCCGAGGTCGGTCAAATGAGTACCTAGCTTGCTGGGGGAAGGGGGGGAGTGTAAAAGACTGGGGAAGGCAATGGCAAACCACCCCATAAAAAAAAAGTCTGCCATGAAAACGTTGTGAAAGCAACATCACCCCAGAGTCAGAAACGACTGGTGCTTGCACAGGGGACCTTTCCTTTCCTTTCCTCTCTCTGAATCAGAGTCTCACGGCAGCTCACGATCTCCTGTATCTCCTCCCCCCACAAGAGACACCCTGTGAGGTGGGTGGGGCTGAGAGAGCTCTGACAGAAGCTGCCCTTTCAAGGATAGCTCTGCAAGAGCTATGGCTGACCCAAGGCCATTCCAGCAGGTGCAAGTGGAGGAGTGGGGAATCAAACCCTGTGAAGTAGGTGGGACTGAGAGAACTCTCCCAGAAGTTGCCCTTTCAAGGACAACCTCTGCCAGAGCTATGGCTGACCCAAGGCCATTCCAGCAGGTGCAAGTGGAGGAGTGGGGAATCAAACCCTGTGAAGTAGGTGGGACTGAGAGAACTCTCCCAGAAGTTGCCCTTTCAAGGACAGCTCTGCAAGAGCTATGGCTGACCCAAGCCCATTCCAGAAGGTGCAAGTGGAGGAGTGGGAAATCAAACCCGGTTCTCCCAGATAAGAGTCCGCACACTTCACCACTACACCAAACTGGCTGTTTCTGGAATAAATCAGTCAAGTGGGAGGTCGATATCCCTCCATGTGACTCAGTGATGTTATTGGGGAGGGGGGGGCACCAGAAAGTATAGGGCCAGCCCCGTGTGCGGCTCTCGAAGCCTCATTGGCCAGCTTGGAGAAGGCATTTCTCTCTTTAAATCACTTCTCCAAACCAAGTAAGTTGGCTTGGAGAATGCATCTAAAGTTAAAGTTGCTATCTTTCCACCTCTCCCCCCCATCTATTTGCCTTCCTTCCTGTTTTGCAGCTCTCAAACATCTGATGTTTATTCTACGTGGCTCTTACGTTAAGCCATTTTGGCCACCCCTGCTCTAGGCTGACCCTGCATTGAGAAGGGGGCTTGGACTAGATCAGGGGTGGCCAAACCTGCTTAACTTAAGAGCTACATAGAATAAATGTCAGATGTTTGAGAGCCGCAAGACAGGAAGGAAAGAAGGAAAGGTGGAAAAAAAGCAAACAGATTGGGGGGGGGAGGAGAGGTGAAAAGAAAGCAACTTTAACTTTAAACGCATTCTGCATGCTGCTGGCTGGCTTGACTTGGAGAAGTGATTTCAAGAGAGAAATGCCTTCTCCAAGCTGGCGGACAGAGTGGTGGGGGCTTTGAGAGCCACACAGGATGTGTCAAAGAGCCACATGTGGCTTCCGAGCCACAGTTTGGCCACCCCTGGACTAGATGGCCTGGATAGCCCCTTCCGACTCTGTGATTCTATGATCGCGTACCCCAGGTTCCAGTATGAAATACAGACAAGATCATATCCAACTAGGTCAGGGGTGTCAAACATACAGTTCAGGGGCAAATCAGGCCCCTGGAGGGCTCCTATCAGGCCCCCGAGGAACTGGCTGTCTTCTGCTTCCTTCTCCCTCTCTCTTGCTTCCTACGGCCCAGTTGCACAGGAGCTACAGAGATAAACCTCTATTTTCTCCATTGGCTGAGGCTCCACCCTTGGAGAGGAAGGGAGGGAGAAGAGAGAGCTTGCTTTGCCAGGCTCTCTCAATCCCACAGCAGAGCTACTGAGCCAAGCCTCTCTTCCTTCTATTGGCTGAGGTTCCTCCCCCTCCTGGTCCCCCGGGGAAGGAAAGAGCTTCCTTTGCCCAGTTCCCTGGATACCATGTGGGAGATACATAGAAAACATTTTTAAGACCAACAAGTGCTAACCTTTTAAGCGTGTTTTACGTTTTAAAAAAATATATATTTGTGTTTGCATTCTTTCTGAAGTTTATATCCCCGCTACCTAATCTTAAACAGGTCCACACATGGCCTGGCCCAACAAGGTGTCATTTATGTCAGATCCGACCCTCATAACAAATGAGTTCGACACCCCTGGTCTAGGTACTGCTAACCTGTTAAAAATTTCCCTTTGGCGCAGACTGCAGGAGCAGGAGGGGAATATCTCCCTCGGGAACACGTTTCACCCCTCCTCCAAAGCGCACACCCTCTCTCTCTCTCTCTCTCTCGGGAGCATCCAAGCTGCTCCCTAGAGAGTCCGCGCTGCGAGCGTCGCCATATTGCATCAGGTGCGCCAAGATGGTGGCGTCTGCTGCTCTGGCACTCGAGGGAGAAACCTGAACGGTACCCTGGAGTGTCCTGATTCGGTAGACAAAGCTGCCGGAGATGCGATAACACTGATCCTAACAGTTTTTCTGTCTGCAGAAAAACCTGGTCTCCTCCAGGGAGATCTAGGTCAGGGGTGTCAAACATGCGGCCTGGGGGGCGAATCAGGCCCCCAGAGGGCTCCTAGTAGGCCCCCAAGCAACCGGCTGTCATCTGCTTCCTTCTCCCTCTCTTGCTTCTTTCTGCTTTGCAGCTTGCTTTGTCAGGCTTGCTCAATCACACAGGAGCTACAGAGCAATGCCTCAATTTTCTCCATTGGCTGAGGCCCCTCTGCCTCCTGGTCCCCTGGGAAGGGAGGGAAAGAGCCAGAGCTTCCTTTGCCCAGTTCCTTGGATCCCATGGGGGAGATACAAAGAAAGCACCTTTAAGACCAACGAGTGCTCGTTTTAAGCATGTTTTAGGGTTTGGTTTTTAAAAAACCTTTCGTCGTGTTTGTCTATGTCCTTTTATCTCTGCTACCTAATCTTAAATAGGTACACACAAGGCCTGACATGGCCCCGTTGACAGGGTCTCATTTATGTCAGATTTGGCCCCCATAACTAATGAGTTTGACACCCCTGATTCCTAGGTGGTAAGGAGAAGCATTCAAATGGCTCCCTACAGAATCTGCACAAAACCTTGGCATGCTGTGTGTGTGTGTGTGTGTGCATGCGTGCACTAGGGCTGTTACCCTCCAGGTGTTAAACCCCCCCCCCCCCACAAACGAACCATGGTGTAGGAAAAGGATACAATGAAAGGAAAACACATTATGGGCTGATGTGCGTCTCCCCACTTAATAACAAAATAACAATCGATAACATGGTGGGCTCTCCTTCCTTGGAGGTTTTTCAACAGAGGCTAGATGGCCATCTGACAGCAATGAGGATCCTGTGAATTTAGGGGGGAGGTGTTTGTGAGTTTAGAGCGGTTCCTTAGTGGAACAGGCTTCCTCCTTGGGAGGTGGTGGGCTCTCCTTCCTCGGAGGTTTTTCAGCAGAGGCTAGATGGCCATCTGACAGCAATGAGGATCCTGTGAATTTAGGGGGAGGTGTTTGTGAGTTTCCTGCATTGTGCAGGGGGTTGGACTAGATGACCCTGGAGGTCCCTTTCAACTCTAGGATCCTAAGCTTCTGGAATATTCATATGAAATAAAAAATGAATGTATTATTGACTCAATGTATGTCCAGCAGGATGACATAATGCAAAATATAAAGTCCATATAAATCCATTGCATAAGCAATAAAGAAACTGGGATCAGGGAAGCACACAATGTAAAACATTACATCATCCATCTGGACATGAATGTGATTGTGTGAACTGCAGAGAGCTCTACCTCTATATATCTTTTTCGAGTTGGGCTTGGTTTAAGAATTGTACAATGATATATTGTGATCTCTGGTGTGTGAATAATTTAAAAAACGAATAAAACAGAGGATTGTATCATAGCACTGTATTCATTTAAAATTATTCAAATACCTCTGTAAGATACTCATTTGGAAAAGTACAGCTAAATTGCACGTGGCATTTTTGGTATTATTTTACACTGGGATCTGCTGCAATCCCAGTTTGTTTATTGCCTAGGTTTCCAAAGATGCCCACTGGCTCAAGAAAGTTGAGAAACGTAAGAACATAAGAGAAGCCATGCTGGATCAGGCCAGTGGCCCATCCAGTTCAATGCTCTGTGTCACACAATGGCCAAAGAACCCAGGCGCCATCAGGAGGTCCACCAGTGGGGCCAGGGCACTAGAAGCCCTCCCACTGTTGCCCCCCCCCTCCAAGCACCAAGAATACAGAGTATCACTGCCCCAGACACAAGAACATAAGAGAAGCCATGTTGGATCAGGCCGATGGCCCATCCAGTCCAACACTCTGTGTCATACAGGGGCCAAAAATCCCAGGTGCCATCAGGAGGTCTAACCAGTGGGGCCAGAACTCCAGAAGCTCTCCCACTGTTCCCCTCCCCCAGCATCAAGAATACAGAGCATGACTGCCCCAGACCAAGTGTGCTCTCTATTCTTTGTGGCTAACAGCCACTGATCCGTGTATTTATCCAATCCCCTCTTGAAGCTGTTTATGCTTGTAGCTGCCGCCACCTCCTGTGGCAGTGAATCCCACGTGTTAAGCACCCTTTGGGTGAAGAAGACCTCCATCCCAGTGGATTCTCTCTCCCCCCTCCCCAGGCCTTACCAGGCAGACAAGAGGAGTCAGGAACATCCAGCACCACTTCATCCAGGGGAAGGGCCGGTAGCCGATCATGCAGGCGATGTCGTCCATGAAGCGGTCAGCACCTGGTAAGGTTGGAGAGGGGGAAGTGCTCAGGAACACACATGAAGCTCCCTAACACTGAATCAGACCCTGGGTGCATCAAGGTCAGTATTCTCTTCTCAGACCCGCTCTCCAGGGTCTCAGCCAGAGAAAGGTCTTTCCCATCACCTCCTGCCTGATCATTTTACCTGGAGATGCTGGGGATTGAACCTGGGACTTTCTGCATGCCAAGCAGAGGTTCTACCACTGGTCCTTTTAACTTGAGATGCCGGGGATTGAACCTGGGACCTTCTGCCTGCCAAGCAGAGGCTCTGCCACTGAGCCAGGGTCTCAGGTCAAGGTCTTTCCCATCCCCTCCTGCCTGGTCCTTTTAACTGGAGATGCTGGGGATTGAACCTGGGACCTTCTGCATGCCAAGCAGAGGCTCTGCCACTGAGCCAGGATCTCAGGTCAAGGTCTTTCTCATCACCTCCTGCCTGGTCCTTTCACTGGAGATGCTGGGGATTGAACCTGGGACCTTCTGCATGCCAAGCAGAGGCTCTGCCACTGAGCCAGGGTCTCAGGTCAAAGTCTTTCCCATCACCTCCTGCCTGATCATTTTACCTGGAGATGCTAGGGATTGAACCTGGGACTTTCTGCATGCCAAGCAGAGGCTCTGCCACTGAGCCAGGGTCTCAGGTCAAGGTCTTTCCCATTACCTCCTGCCTGGTCCTTTAAACTGGAGATGCTGGGGATTGAACCTGGGACCTTCTGCATGCCAAGCAGAGGCTCTGCCACTGAGCCACAGCTCCTCCCCAAATTGAGGGAGAGCCGGATGCCTTCCCCGCATCATTCCCTTCTTGACTCAGGGAGGTAGCCCTCTTGCAGCAGATAAAAATGGGGCTTATCAAGGACAGGACTTGGCCTAGGCTGACACAGTGGCAGAGGAGAAGGGAAAACAGAGATGCCCTTGAGCGGAGACAGCCTTCTCCCCCATTGCTGCGTGCCCATGAATGTGTATAACCCTCTTCCGCTTGCAAGAAAACTAGCCAAGCAAGGCTCTCCTTTCCCAAGGCTTGCTGCGTTCACGAGGACTAGCGCCTCTACAGCGCCTCTTGCAATTAAGAGGGTAAATGTCTGCCTCAAAAGAAGGCAACGAGAAACCCGCTCTGCTTCTCATTGATCTGGAAAGCCCCTTGCGGGGTTGCCATAAGATGGAAGCTGAGCAGGCTCAGTACTCGGCTGGGAGACCACCAAGGAAGGCTCTGCAGAGGAAGGCAATGGCCATCCACCTCTGCTTCTCACTTGCCCTGAAAGCCCCTTGCTGGGCTCACCATAAGAGGGAAGCTGGGCAGGGTCAGTACTTGGAAGGGAGACCACCAAGGAAGGCTCTGCAGAGGAAGGCAATGGCCAACCATCTCCGCTTCTCACTTGCCCTGAAAGCTCCTTGCTGGGGTCGCCAGAAGCTGGACGCTAGTACTTGGACGGCTCTAATGTTATCTCCCTTGGTCCTTGCATATGGACCTCTGTTGTGGCCCCGTTTGGGGCTATACCGCAGGGGTCGCTTTGTAGAAGAATAGGTAGTGGGGCTCATTAGCATAACTCATTAGCATATGCCACTGCCCGCCCCACCAGTCAAAAGCAACCTGACGCAAGGAAGGAGAGCCCCGGGTGAGCGAGGCCTGCTTGGGCTGGCTCGCTTGGCCTCGCTCGCCTGGGGCTCTCCTGGGCCTCCCCCCCAGTCAAAAGGCCAGCAAGCCACCCACCACCTAAAATCACACAGGAGGTGGAGAAAGAGTGGTGCAGGCTTCTCCAGGGGTGAATGAGGGCTGCTGGAGGCGTGGCAAAACCCCTGGTGGCTGGCTGGCTGCCCGCTCTCCTCATCCAGGGATTGTTATGCAGCTGCACCAACTAGTCCATGGACAAGGTAGGTGGGGAGGAGGAGGGGTGCGTGCTCTTACCGTACACCCAGGCGATCACCACGCACTCCCAGAAGGCCTGCCAGAGAAGAGTCGTGCCGCTTGCCGAGTAGTAGTCGAAGAGCTGGAAGACATACATGCCCCCCTGAGGGGAGCAGGGAGGGGTGAGGACTCCTGGCACGGCCTTCTGTTGACTGACTTTACTGGTGGCCTGCTGTTCTCCCCAACCTCCCACTGTCTCCCAGCCCTCCTTTTTTAAACACACAACACAACAATCCTGTGAGGGAGGTTCAGCTGAGAGTGTGTGGCTGGCCTGGTCACCCAGAGCCGGCATTCGAACCTGGATCTCCCAGATTCTAGCCCAATGCTTTAACCAAGGGAAGGCTAAACTTGCTTAATGTAAGAGTCACATAGAATAAACGTTAGATATTTGAGAGCTGCAAGACATGAATGTCAGGTGTTTGAGAGAGGGAGGGAGGGAGGGAGGGAGGGAGGGGAAGGAAGGAAGGAAGGAAGGAAGGAAGGAAGGAAGGAAGGAAGGAAGGAAGGAAGGAAGGAAGGAAGGGAGGGAGGGAGGGAGGGAGGGAGGGAGGAAAGGGAGGAAGGAAGGAAGGAAGGAAGGAAGGAAGGAAGGAAGGAAGGAAGGAAGGAAGGAAGGAAGGGAGGGAGGGAGGGAGGGAGGGGAGGGGAAGGAAGGGAGGGAGGGAGGAAGGGAGGGAGGGAGGGAAGGAAGGAAGGAAGGAAGGGAGGAAGGGAGGGAGGGAGGGAGGGGAGGGAGGGAGGGAGGGGAGGGAAGGGAGGGAAGGAAGGAAGGAAGGAAGGGAGGGAGGAAAGGAAGTAAGGAAGGGAGGGAGGGACGAAAGGATATACATCAGATGTTTGAGAGCTGTAAGGAAGGGAGGGGGGAGGGAGGGAAGGAAGGAAGGAAGGCGGCAGGGAGAGGTGAGGGAAGGGGAGGGGACGGGAGGAAGGAAGGAAGGAAGGAAGGAAGGAAGGAAGGAAGGAAGGAAGGAAGGAAGGGAGGGAGGGGAGGGAGGGAGGGGAGGGAAGGAAGGGAGGAAGGAAGGAAGGGAGGGAGGGAGGAAGGGAGGGAGGGAGGAAGGGGAGGGAGGGAGGGGAGGGAGGGAGGGAGGGAGGGAAGGAAGGAAGGAAGGGAGGAAGGAAGGAAGGAAGGAAGGGAGGGAAGGAAGGAAGGAAGGAAGGAAGGGAGGGAGGGAGGGAGGGAGGGAGGGAAGGAGGGACGAAAGGATATACATCAGATGTTTGAGAGCTGTAAGGAAGGGAGGGGGGAGGGAGGGAGGGAAGGAAGGAAGGAAGGCGGCAGGGAGAGGTGAGGGGAGGGGAGGGGAGGGGAGGAAGGAAGGAAGGAAGGAAGGAAGGAAGGAAGGAAGGAAGGAAGGAAGGAAGGAAGGAAGGCAAATAAATGGGGGAGGTGGGAGGGAGAGAGAAGTGGAAAGAAATGGTTATGTGACATGGCAACAGTATTCTGGATCTAAGTTCATGAAACTCTTTAAGGAATGTTGAAAGTGGTGATACCCTTTAAATCAGAAGTGTTCTTATTCGGTATAATGCATAAGGACGTGAATAAAGAAAGCTGGCATTTAATGATACATACGACTACAGCAGCAAGGACAGTCTATGATATACGCTGGAGACAAAAAAGCCCTCCAGGTATGCAGGAGTTTTTAGAGAAGGTGTTAAATGTTGCAGAGTTAGCTGAAGTGCCAGCCCCGTTGAATGGGAAACTGCAGCAAACAGCCAAAGACAAATGGGACAGACTATAGAGATGGAGACCAGAACGAGGAAGCAAGCAACTACTACGAAAGTGAAAGGTAAATAGGTCTGAAACTAAAGAGAAATTGTAAATGTTAAGTGGCTGTTACAGAACTACCGTTGATCTCTGTTTTGTATTTTACGGTTGTTGTTTTTGGTATGGAATGCTGGTGGTTTTTTTTTTTTTTTGTAAACCGCACGTAAAGTGAACAAACAATAAATATTTAAATAATAATTAAAAAAAAGAAACTCCTTTTTGCGGCGACCAAAGAAGACCCGCTCTGACCTGGACGGCCCAGGCTAGCCCAATCTAGGTGGAAGCTAAGCAGGGTCGGTCCTGGTTAGTGCTTGGATGGGAGACCCCACGAAGCCCAGGGTTGCTACGCAGAGGCAGGCAAGGGCAAACCACCTCTGTGGCCCAGGCGAGCCGAATCTCATCATCTCTGGGAAGCTAAGGAGAGACAGCCCTGGTTAGTACTTGGGCAGGCCACCACCAAAAAGACCAGGGTTGCTATGCAGAGGTAGGCAACGGCACACCGCCTCTGGCCTTGAAAACCCAACAGGGTTGCCGAAAGTCGCCTGCGACCTGACTGGACGACGGGGAAGCCTCTCAAACAGCAAGACACCAACAGAAGCGGTTTGCCCCGTCTGCCTCTGCGTAGCGACCCTGGCCTTCCGTGGCGGTCTCCCATCCAAGGACTAACCAGGGCTGACCTTACTTAGCTTCTGAGATCTAGCAGGATCAGGCTAGCCTGGGCCATCCAGGTCAGGAGAGAAACAATCAGAGGCGGTTGGCCCTCGCCTGCCTCTGCGTAGCAACTCTGAGCTTCCTTGGCGGTCTCCCATCCCAGGACTAACCGCAGCTGACCCTCCTTAGCTTCCAAGATCTGATGGGACTGGGCTAGCCTAGGCCATCCATGGCAGGGCAAAGACAAACAGAGGTGGTTTTGCCATTTCCCGCCTCTGCGTAGCAACCCTGGGCTTCCTTGGTGGTCTCCCATCCAAGTCCTAACCAGGGCTGATCCTTCTTAGCTTCTGAGACCTGATGAGATCGGGCTCGCCTGGGCCATCCAGGTCAGGAGAGAAACAGAGGTGGTTTGCCCTTGCCTGCCTCTGCGTAGCAACTCTGAGCTTCCTTGGTGGTCTCCCATCCAAGTCCTAACCAGGGCTGATCCTTCTTAGCTTCTGAGACCTGATGAGATCGGGCTCGCCTGGGCCATCCAGGTCAGGAGAGAAACAGAGGTGGTTTGCCCTTGCCTGCCTCTGCGTAGCAACTCTGAGCTTCCTTGGTGGTCTCCCATCCCAGTCCTAACCAGGGCTGACCCTTCTTAGCTTCTGAGATCTGATGAGATCAGGCTAGCCTGGGCCACCCAAGTCAGGGCAAAGACAATCAGAGGTGATTTGCCCTTGCCTGCCTCTGCGTAGCGACCCTGAACCTCCTTGGTGGTCTCCCATCCCAGTCCTAACCAGGGCTTGCCTTGCTTAGCTTCTGAGACCCGATGAGATCGGGCTCGCCTGCGCCATCCAGGTCACGGCCGAGGGATGATCAGCCTTCCCCCGAAATGTCAGGATCCTGGATTTGCATTTCTGCAAGACTTCCCTTGTTTTATCACGATCCGTCGGAGAGCTTCAGCTCTTCCCCAAGCCCTGGCTGACGCAGCTCCGCCTCTCCGCCAACCTGACGTTGCTGCCGACACCTCTCTTGTTTTGTGGCCGGCTTTCTTCCATCCAGGTCACCCTCACCTTCCCCCGGGCCGCGTTAATCTCTGCTTCGGAGCAGGGCCACGTGAGCCGAGCCCGGCCTGACCTGAGAGAGGCCAAGTCGCTTGTCAAGCTGCTCTGGCTGTTTAATCAAAACAAGCCCTGAGGAACACCTGCGGGCCAAGCCAACGTGAGTCACCTGGAAAAGGCACGCCCAGCTGGGCTCTTGAATATAAGACCCAAGAATCGCCTCTGAGCAGGGCTTTGTTTTGCGGCAGGAACTCCTTTCCGTATCAGGCCACACCCTCCTGATGTAGCCAATCCTCCAAGCGCTTACAGGGCTCTTTGTACAGGGCCTACTGTAAGCTCCAGGAGGATTGGCTACATTGGAGTGTGTGGCTTAACATGCAAAGGAGTTCCGGCTGCAAAAATAAAAGGCCTGCTCCCCTGCATGCCTTTAATTAGATTCTGGCTTTCAAGTTAGCTAATTGCATCATTGTCTCTGTGTCCCAACCCTCTGTGTCGTAGCCGGGAGCAATTCTCATGATCGCGACGTTTGGTAAAGTTTGCTTTCTGCACGCGAGGTCTCAAGAGCATATAAATCCTGACGCATTTCCCCACTTGCAAGTGACTGTTCCCTGTGCCTGATATGGCATTTTCCTCCAAAAGATGTAATCACGCTTTTCTTCACAACTACTGTCACAGAAATAAGATTATTTGCCAGTTCTGGGATACGGAGGCAAGAGCGACTAGGGTTTCTCCGCTACGGGAGTTTGCGTTTTATGGTTCCTGAGCCAATACCTTCTGCCATTATAAACCGTCCGTCTGCAAACTGAAGGTCTGTTTCTTTTCTTCATCTAACACTTCAGAGAAGTCTTTATGAGTACAGAGGTGGGCCGTGCAGGCACCAGATACCAAATGTAACTTTTGGTGGCTCCTTATATGTTAATAACAGAGTGTTAAAGCTGCAGTACTGCAGTCCTAAGTTCTGCTCACGACCTGAGTTCGATCCCCGGCGGAAGCTGGGTTTTCAGGTCACTGGCTCGAGGTTGACTCAGCCTTCCATCCTTCCGAGGCCGGTTAAATGCGTACCCAGCTTGCTGGGGGAAAGTGCAGATGACTGGGGAAGGCAGTGGCAAACCACCCCGTAAAAAGTCTGCCGTGAAAAACATTGTGAAAGCAACGTCACCCCAGAGTCAGAAACGACTGGCGCTTGCACAGGGGACCTTTCCTTTCCTATATGTTAATATAAAAGCAACCCTGTGACGCAGAGTGGTAAAAGCTGCAGTACTGCAGTCGGAGCCCTCTGCTCACGACCTGAGTTCAATCCCAGCGGAAGCCGGTTTCAGGTTGCCGGCTTGAGGTTGACTCAGCCTTCCATCCTTCTGAGCTGGGTAAAATGAGCACCTAGCTTCCACCCTGTACAAAGTCTGCCATGAAAACATTGTGATGTGATGTCAGCAGAGTCGGAAAAGACCGGTGCTTGCAAAGGGGTTACCTTTAGTGGCAGTTTGGTGTAGTGGTTAAGTGTGCGGACTCTTTTCTGGGAGAACCAGGTTTGATTCCCCACTCCTCCACTTGCAGCTGGTGGAATGGCCTTGGGTCAGCCAGAGCTCTGGCAGAGGTTGTCCTTGAAAGGGCAGCTGCTGTGAGAGCCCTCTCACCCCCACCCACCTCACAGGGTGTCTGTTGTGGGTGGAGAAGATATTATAGGAGATTGTAAATTGCTCTGAGTCTCTGATTCAGAGAGAAGGGCAGGGTATAAATCTGCAGTCCTCTTCTTCTTCTTATATGTTAATATACAACATTTCTTTAACAGGTTCGACTAGATGGGCCATTGGCCTGATTTAGCATGGCTTTTCTTATGTTAACAACATAAGAGAAGCCATGTTGGATCAGGCCAATGATCCATCCAGTCCAACACTCCGTGTCACACAGTGGCCAAATATATATATATATATATATACACACACACACACTGATGGACCTCTGCTCCATATTTTTATCTAACCCCCTCTTGAAGCTGGCTATGCTTGTAGCTGCCACCACCTCCTGTGGCAGTGAATTCCACATGTTAATCACCCTTTGGGTGAGGAAGTACCGTACTTCCTTCCAGCCGTTTTAAACTAACTGCTCAGCGATTTCATCGAATGCCCACGAGTTCTTGTATTGTGAGAAAGGGAGAAAACTACTTCTTTCTCTACTTTCTCCATCCCATGCATAATCTTGTAAACTTCTATCATGTCACCCCGAAGTTGACGTTTCTCCAAGCTAAAGAGCCCCAAGCGTTTTAACCTTTCTTCATAGGGAAAGTGTTCCAAACCTTTAATCATTCTATTTGCCTTTTTTTGCACTTTTTCCAATGCTATAATATCCTTTTTGAGGTGCGGTGACCAGAATTGCACACAGTACTCCAAATGAGACCGCACCATCGATTTATACATGGGCATTATGATACTGGCTGATTTGTTTTCAATTCCCTTCCTAATAATTCCCAGCATGGCATTGGCCTTTTTTATTGCAATTGCACAGTCTTGACATTTTCAGTGAGTTATCTACCATGACCCCAAGATCTCTCTCTTGGTCAGTCTCTGCCAGTTCACACCCCATCAACTTGTATTTGTAGCTGGGATTCTTGGCCCCAATGTGCATTACTTTGCACTTGGCCACACTGAACCTCATCTGCCACGTTGACGCCCACTCACCCAGCCTCAACAGATCCCTTTGGAGTGCCTCACAATCCTCTCTGGTTCTTACCACCCTGAACAATTTAGTGTCATCTGCAAACTTGGCCACTTCACTGCCTACTCTCAACTCCAAATCATTTATGAACAAGTTAAAGAGCATGGGACCCAGTACTGAGCCCTGCGGCACTCCACTGCTTACCGTCCTCCACTGCGAAGACTGCCCATTTATACTCACTCTCTGCTTCCTATTACTCAGCCAGTTTTTGATCCACAAGAGGACCTGTCCTTTTACTCCATGACTCTCGAGCTTACTAAGGAGCCTTTGAAGAGGAACTTTATCAAAAGCTTTCTGGAAGTCAAGGTAAACATCATCTATTGGGTCCCCTTTGTCCACATGTTTGTTCACCCCCTCAAAGAACTGTAACAGGTTAGTGAGGCAAGATCTTCCCTTACAGAACCCATGTTCTTATGTCTATGGCAGTGATGCTCTGTCTTCTTGGTGTTTGGGGGGGGGGGGGCAGCAGTGGGGTGGGGCTTCTGGAGGCTATCTACATATTGGGAGCCAGTTTGGGGTAGTGGTTAAGAATGTGGACTCTAATCTGGGAGAAGTGGGTTTGATTCCCCGTTTCTCCACATGCAGCCAGCCGGGTGACCTTGGGCAAGCTGCAGTTCTCTCAGAGCAGCTCTCTCAGATTGTAAGACTGGGAGCAAAGGGTGGGGTGTAAATCCAATCTCATCTTCTTCTAGTTGTATGAGGGAAATATTCCTTTTCGGGGGGGCGACGTGTATATTATGCGGCTCCCTGCAGAGAACGAAGGCTAAGTGAAAAGTCACCGGGGTCCCGGTGCTATCCTGAGACATGCCGACCTCTGATCCCTCTACGCTGAGTTAGCGTGAGCTAGCTCACAGATTTTTAGCCTCCAGCTCATGCATTTTGGCTAGTGGCAAAAGCCAGTTTTGCTAGAGCCAGTTTGGTGTAGTGGTGAAGTGCACGGGCTCTTATCTGGGAGAACCAGGTTTGATTCCCCACTCCTCCACTTGCACCTGCTGGAATGGCGCTGGGTCAGCCAGAGCTCTCGTAGGAGTTGTCCTTGAAAGGGCAGCTTCTGTCAGAGCTCTCTCAGGCCCACCTACCTTACCGGGGGGGGGGGAAGGGGAAGGTAAAGGAGATTGCGACCTCTCTGAGATTCAGAATGGAAGGCGGGATATAAATCCAATATCATCATCATCATCATCATCATCATCATCATCATCATCATCATCATCATCATCATCATCATCATCATCATCATCTCCTCTTCCTTCTCTCAGGAAGGATGACTCCAGAGCACAATAATTTATGCCAGGGGTGTCAAACATACAGTTCAGAAGCTGAATCAGTCCCCTGGAGGGCTCCTATTAGGCCCCCGAGCAACTGGCTGTCATCTGCTTCCTTCTATCTATATCTTGCTTCCTACTGCTCAACTGCACAGGAGCTACAGAGCTAAACCTCTATTTTCTCCATTGGCTGAGGCTCCTCCCTTTGAGAGGAAGTGGGGAGGAGAGAGCGCTTGCTTTGCCAAGCTCTCTCAGTCGCACAGCAGAGCTACTGAACCAAGTCTCTCTTCCTTCTATTGGCTGAGGCTCCTCCCCCTCCTGGTCCCCTGGGGAAAGAAGGAAAGAGCCAGAGCTTCCTTGGCCCAGTTCCCTGGATCCCATGGGAGAAACTCAAGGAAAGCATCTTTAAGACCAACGAGTGCTAACCTTTTAAGAATGTTTTAAGTTTTTAAAAATATATATTTATGTTAAGTTTATATCTCTGCTACCTAATCTTAAAGAGGTCCACACATGGCCTGGCCCAACTAGGTCTCATTTATGTCAGATCCGGCCCTCATGACTTCGACACCCCTGATTTATGCAGGAGCTCACACCTTTAATGCCAGTAGCTCAGAAAGTAGAATTTTTGCTCACAAGACTCTGCAGCTTAGAATCATAGAGTTGGAAGGGACCTCAAGGGTCATCTAGTCTAACCCCCTGCACAATGCAGGAAACTCACAAACACCTCCCCCTAAATTCACAGGATCCTCATTGTTGTGAGATGGCCATCTAGTCTCTGTTGAAAAACCTCCGAGGAAGGAGAGCCCACCACCTCCCGAGGAGGAAGCCTGTTCCACTGAGGAATCTCTCTAACGGTCATGTTGAGCTGGAAACTCTTTTGATTTAATTTCAACCCATTGTTTCTGGTCCTGCTTTCTGGGGCCACAGAAAACAATTCCACGCCATCCTCCATAGCAGGGGTGGCCAACGGTAGCTCTCCCGATGTTTTGTTGCCTACAACTCCCATCAGCCCCAGCCAGCATGGCCAATGGCTCCGGCTGATGGGAGTTATAGGCAACAAAACATCTGGAGAGCTACCGTTGGCCACCCCTGCTCTATAGGACAGCCCTTCAAGGACTTGAAGATGATGATCCCATCACCCCTCAGCCGCCTCCTCTCCAGGCTAAACATCCCCAGCTCCTTCAGCCTTTCCTCATAGGACTTGGTCTTAGAGGGAACATTGATGTAGGCTAATTTTTGGCATTCAAAGTGACCAAAGTGAGGAACCAGGAGGGGTCTTCGCCCACACCCAGGGCCCAGGAGACAGCTCTTCAGGAGCGGGGGGGGGGGGGGGGGGCGGAGTCCTACGTCTCTTTCAAAATGAAGCCTCATTAAATGTGCGCTGGCAGGTCGAGCCAAAGGGACTTCCACGAACTCAGCACAGAACTTGCTAAAGAAAACGACGCAAATCTTGTGGGGCCTCATAGTTCAGATCTCGAGTTTTACAAGCGGATAATTGGACAGAAGACGAAACGAGAGATGCCCCAGGGCCGAGGAAGAAGATGACGACATTGGATTTGTATCCTGCCCTCCATTCGGAATCTCAGAGTCTTACAGCGGCTCACAAGCTCCTCTACCTCCCTCCCAACACCTCAGACATCCTGCAAGGTAGGTAGGGCTGAGAGAGCTCTCCCAGAAGCTGCCCTTTCAAGGATAGGGTCTCCGAGCAGCCTACAATCTCATTTCCCCTCCTCCCCCACAACAGACATCCTGTGAGGTGGGTGGGGCTGAGAGAGCGCTGACAGAAGCTGCCCTTTCAAGGACAACTCCTACAAGAGCCATGGCTGACCCAAGGCCATTCCAGCAGGTGCAAGTGGAAGAGTGGAGAATCAAACCCGGTTCTCCCAGATAAGAGTCTGCACACTTAACCACTACACCAAACCGGCTCTCAGCAGGCCCTACTCTGAGATAAGTGCCACCCAACAATAAGCTTTAACCTGTTCAGCCTGAAAGCACGGCTAATACAAAACACCTGGGAGGAGCTGTTAGCCGCCCTGAGCCGCTTTGCGGGGAGGGCGGGGTAGAAATAAAATTTATTATTATTATTATATTATTATTATTGGGGTCCCCCATGTGGTGCCCGTGGGCGCCATGGTAACTGCGGACACTGTTCTCAGCGCCTGCCAAGTGCATTAGAAAGTGGGGGGGGGGCAGGCGGGGCTTTTTTTTTCTGATTGGCTGTGCTGATTAAGAGGTGCCCTGTTAACCAGAACTGCTGCCTGAAACATTGAAGAGGCACTACTGGAGTTATAAGCAGGAGCTCCTTTGCATATTAGGCCTCACCCCCGATGTAGCCAATCCTCCAAGAGCTTACAGTAGGCCCTGTACTAAGAGCCCTGGAGGATTGGCTACATCAGGGCTGTGTGGCCCAGGGCTTCTTTTGTAGCAGGAACTCCTGTGCATGTTAGGCCACACGCCCCTGATGTAGCCAAGCCTCCTGGAGCTTACAGGGCTCTTCTAATGGGGCCTACTGTAAGCTCCTGGAGGATTGGCTACATCGTGGGGGGTGAGGTCTAATATGCCAAGGAGTTCCTGCTACAAAAAAAAAAGCCCTGGAGTTACTCGCTCCCTGTATTTTGTGGTTGGCTCTGCTTCCTGCAGCAGCCATCTTGTGAAGGCACTCACGGGTTCAAACAGACTGGGCACCCCTGGTGTGTATGTGGTTCTTTCTACCGTTAATCTCAGGAGAGAAGGAAAGACATATTTCAAGCAGATAATGTAGCAACGGGGTTTTCGTGATCGCAGCGGTATACCCCTTTTGACGCTGACTTTCATCACAGATCAAATAGCGAAGACAGAAAGTCGGTGCTGGGGAGCGGGTAACATGGCGCCAGAGTAGATTGAGACAGCGCAAATAGTTTTAAATTGATAAGTGAACTATGTTTTTATATGTTTTATGGAATTGATTGTTTTTTATGATATTGTAAGCCGCCCTGAGTCCGCTTGCGGAGAGGGTGGGATATAAATGTAAAGTAATAAATAAATAAATAAATAAATAAATAAATAAATAAATAAATAAATAAATAAATAAATAAATAAATAAATAAATAAATAGTGTAGGGGTTAGAGGCCCGGGTTTGAATCCTCACTTGGATCTGGAAGCTCAGTGGTCGATCCTGAGCCAGTTCCTCTCCCTCTCAGCCCAAAGGGCCAGTCTGGCGCAGCGGTGAGGAGCACGGACTCGAATCTGGGAGAACCCCTACGTCTCCACATGCGGCTGCTGGTGCGGCCTTGGGCCAGTCACAAGCTCTCTCGGAGCCGTTCTGCTCAAGAGCAGTCCTCAGAGAGCTCTCTCAGCCCCACCTGCCTCGCAGGGTGTCTGTTGTGAGGACAGGAAGGGAAGGAGACTGTAAGCCGCTTGGAGACTCTGAGTGAAGGAAAGGAAAGGTCCCCTGTGCAAGCACCAGTTGTTTCTGACTCTGGGGTGACGTTGCTTTCACAATGTTTTCATGGCAGACTTTTTACAGGGTGGTTTGCCGTTGCCTTCCCCAGTCATCTACACTTTCCCCCCCAGCAAGCTGGGGACTCATTTGACCGACCTCGGAAGGACGGAAGGCTGAGTCAACCTGGAGCCAGCTACCTGAAAACCCAGCTTCCGCCGGGGATCGAACTCAGGTCGTGAGCAGAACTTAGGACTGCAGTACTGCAGCTTTAACACTCTGCACCACGGGGCTCTTCTGAGTGAAGAGCAGGGTATAAAAAATCTAATTATAGGGTATAAAAATCTAATTATAGGGTATAAAAATCTAAACGCTTAAGGGCTCTTTAGCTTGGAGAAACGTCGACTGAGGGGTGACATGATAGAGGTTTACAAGATAATGCATGGGATGGAGAAAGTAGAGAAAGAAGTACTTTTCTCCCTTTCTCACAATACAAGAACTCGTGGGCATTCGATGAAATTGCTGAGCAGACAGGTTAAAACGGATAAAAGGAAGCCCTTCTTCACCCAAAGGGTGATTAACATGTGGAATTCACTGCCACAGGAGGTGGTGGCAGCCACAAGCATGGCCACCTTCAAGAGGGGGTTAGATAAAAATATGGAGCAGAGGTCCATCAGTGGCTATTAGCCACAGTGTGTGTGTGTGTGTGTGTATAAATATATATTTGGCCGCTGTGTGACACAGAATGTTGGACTGGATGTGCCATTGGCCTGATCCAACAGGGCTTCTCTTATGTTCTTATGTGACACAGAATGTTGGACTGGATGGGCCATTGGCCTGATCCAGCATGGCTTCTCTTATGTGACACAGAGCGTTGGACTGGATGGGCCAGTGGCCTGATCCAACAGGGCTTCTCTTATGTTCTTATGTGACACAGAGTGTTGGACTGGATGGGCCATTGGCCTGATCCAGCATGGCTTCTCTATATGTTCTTATGTGACACAGAGTGTTGGACTGGATGGGCCAGTGGCCTGATCCAACATGGCTTCTCTTATATCACACAGAGTGTTGGACTGGATGGGCCATTGGCCTGATCTAACATGGCTTCTCATGTTCTTATGTTCCTTTTCTTCTTCTAATTTAAGCCACCTCCTCAGGCTCTGGTTTTTATTTAAACCACGCCATTCTCCCCACGACGGCTTACATCACTCCCCTCTCCTCCGTGCTAGCCACACAACAATCCTGTGAGGTAAGTTAGACTGAGAGAGCATGATCAGCCCAAGGTCACCCAGCGAGCTTCCATGGCACCAGCAGGGATATGAACCTGGATCTTCCAGACAACAGGCCGGCAAAGAGGGGAGAATGGTGTTGTAAGGTGTTTTGGGACCCCACCGGAGAGGAAAGTAGGGTACAAGTAAATATAAAAAGAAATGGATGTTCAGGAGTGGCCCCACCATGAGGTTGTTTTGGGAGCAGCCATCTTTTTCCCATGATCCCCAGGGACAGGAAGTCACGCTCAAGTAAATGAAGCTGTGGAGAATGAATCAGTTCCCATACGGGGGTGGGGAGAAAACGAGACTCCTTTGGACTTTCTGCCTCGAGAACCACCAAAAGGTTTTTCGACTGCTCCATCTAACCTCCCTTCCGATGTTTTAGCAGGAATCGGGAGGTCTGCTCTGCATCTCAGTCCACATTCCCCCCCTCCCCAGGAGCTAAATCCCACCACCGACTGTGAGGTTTCCATGACAGCCGTACCTCAGTCACCATGGACAGCTCGATGAGAAAGCAGACGAGGCAGCAAACGGCGACCGTGACCTCTCTCTGGAACCGGAAGGCGTAGGCTGCCGGGAAGAAATCCAGGATGCCGGTGATAAACCCTTCCACGCCCACAAACTGTGGTGGCGTCCGCAGGGGAGGAGTGGGAGGCAGAGGTGGCATTTGAGGTGACGGGAGAAAAGGAGATGGTGAGACGTGGGGCAAGGAACACCCCCCCACACACACACACTTCAAGACAGCGTCCCAGCGTTTCTGCCCCACCTGACCTCCTCAGACTGCCCCAGCTCACCTGGCTATCCAAGCCCAGCAGTAGCAGCATGAAGAAGAAAAGAGCAGCCCAGAGCGGTGCCACTGGCATTAGGGTGACGGCGCGTGGGTACGCGATGAAGGCCAGGCCGGGCCCTGCGGGGGCAAAGCAAGAGACGTGAGAGATTATTAGGAAAGGGATATAAGAACATACAAGAAGCCATGTTGGTTTCAGGCCAATGGCCCCTCCAGTCCAACACTCTGTGTCACACAGTGGCCAAAAAAACAGGCGCCATCAGGAGGTCCATAAGAACATAAAAGAGGCCATGTTGGATCAGGCCAATGGCCCATCCAGTCCAACATTCTGTGTCACACAGGGGCCAAAAAACCCCAAATGCCATCAGGAGGTCCATAAGAACATAAGAGAAGCCATGTTGGATCAGGCCAATGGCCCATCCAGTCCCACACTCTGTCACACAGGGGCCAAAATACCCCAAGTGCCATCAGGAGGTCCATAAGAACATAAGAGAAGCTATGTTGGATCAGGCCAATGGCCCATCCAGTCCAACACTCTGTGTCTCATAAGAACATAAGAGAAGCCATGTTGGATCAGGCCAATGGCCCATCCAGTCCAACACTCTATGTCACACAGGGGCCAAAATACCCCAAGTGCCATCAGGAGGTCCATAAGAACATAAGAGAAGCTATGTTGGATCAGGCCAATGGCTCATCCAGTCCAACACTCTGAGTCTCATAAGAACATAAGAGAAGCTATGCTGGATCAGGCCAATGGCCCATCCAGTCCAACACTTTGTGTCTCATAAGAACATAAGAGAAGCCATGTTGGATCAGGCCAAGGGCCCATCCAGTCCAACACTCTGTGTCACACAGGGGCCAAAACCCCACAAATGCCTGAGCATGAAACAACCAATATCATACCCCTGTTCAGATCTATGGTACAACCTCGCATGGAATACTGTGCACAATTCTGGTCATTTCTGACTGAACAGGGGTATTGGTTTTTTATCTCATTACATATAAAAACCCATTTTCACCAGATACAGCTATATATCCACAGTATTCCAATGTATTTCACTTTTAGAATAGTGTATCATTTTAATGTTCTTTGTACTGACATACTCAACTAAGAGATACGGGCTGTTTATCTCATTACATATACTAAATCCATCTTCCACTATATTTTAATGTATTCTTTTTTTCTAACGGCAAGCTAGAATTACGTTTCTATGTGTGTTACACGTTTAAATCCAACCTCTAAGTAACCCACGCCTTCATTTTAACCCAGAGGCTGAACAACAAAAACATTACAACAGACTCTGTTATTGGACTTCACTTCAGGATAATGAATGGGTTTAGTGCATCGATCTGCTTTATGTCACCTTTTGCTGTTTCAGCCCGGTTAACAGTAACTCACAAACGCCAGACCCCCAACTCATGAATCTTCTAATTTGCTACCGTGACGGGAGCACATTCAGCCAGTGCTGAGAGAGCTGCACTGGTTGCCTGTTGTGTTCCGAGTTCGCTTCAAGGTGTTGGTATTAACCTTTAAAGCCCTCTATGGTCAGGGACCTGCCTATCGACGGGACCGCCTTTCCCCATATATCCCCCAGAGAGCACTGCGATCAGGGGCAAAAAATCTGCTGTCTGCCCCTGGCCCAAAAGAAGCCAGGCTATGTGTAACGAGATCCAGGGCCTTTTCGGTGGCAGCACCAGAACTTTGGAACACCCTCCCAGAAGCTATAAGGGCCCTGCGGGATTTGTCTGCGTTCCGCAGGGCCTGTAAGACCGAACTGTTTAAACAGGCTTTTGCGGTTTGATTGAAAAAGGGCTGCCACCGGACATCCTACAGAATGCTGGCGATCATAGTCGAGAAGTCACTCCGCCTATACTGGACTGAAATAGCGCTATAGAATGGTTTTAAAGTTGATATATGTAAATTATGGTTTTATATGTTTTATTGGATTGATTGTTTTTATAATGTTGTGAGCCGCCCTGAGTCCGCTTGCGGAGAGGGCGGGATATAAATGCGAAGTAATAAATAAATAAATAAATAAATAAAAAACATTTCCACGACTCTGCATACTAACCCACAGTCCACTTTCTATACTTAGGACTGCTTGCCATTCCTTACTATTGTCTGATGAAGAGGGCTCTGAGCACACGAAAGTGGACGTTCTGAATAAAACTTCGTTGGTCTTAAAGGTGCGACTTGACTCCTGCTTAGCTCTGGTCCCCGTCTCTCGAAAAGGACATTGCAGGGTTGGGAAAAGCACGGAGTGACCAAGAGCATTATGGGATTGGAGCACCTTCCCTGTGAGGAAAGAGTCTGGGACTTTTTCAGCTTAGAAAGAAAACAACTGCGGGGGGGCGGGGGTGGAAGGGGAGAGGACATGACAGAGGTTTATAAAATTAGGCACGGGATGGAGAATTTTTTCTCCCCCTCCCAAAAGACTGAAACTTGAGGGCAACCGGTGAAGATGACAGGCAGTAGGTTCGGGACGGACAAAAGGAAACGTTGCTTTATGCAGAGAGCGATTAAAAGATGGCATTCTATGCCAGAGGAGGTAACGATTGCCACAGGAATAAACAGCTTTAAAAGGGGATTAGGAACATTCGTGGAAGAGAAGTTTATCCATGGCTACTACCCCTGGGCACTGTGGAGAACCTCCGCATTCAGAGGCACTAAACCTCTGAATCCCAGAGCCAAGAGGCAACATCAGGGAAAGGCCTCAGCCTCTATGCTGTGTTGTTGGCCCTCCAGAGGGAGTGGTTGGCCACCGTGTGAGACGGGATGCTGGACTAGGTGGACCCTCCCTGGTCTGATCCAGCAGGGCTCTTCTGATGTTCTTATGAAGGCCTCGGCCTCTATGCCCTGTCGTTGGCCCTCCAAGGGAACTGGTTGGCCACTGTGTGTGACACGATGCTGGACTAGCTGGACCACTGGTCTGATCCAGCAGGGCTCTTCTGATGTTCTTATGAAGGCCTCGGCCTCTCTGCCCTGTTGCTGGCCCTCCAGAGGAACTGATCGGCTACTGTGTGAGACAGGATGCAGGGCTCTTCTGATTTTGTTATGATGTCACACTGCTCTTGCTATTTCCACAACCCATTATCATTGATGGCAAGATTTTGAAGTTTGCCAACATAATTTCAGGTTGTTCTTTAAACCCTCCCCCCCCAAAGTTTCTAGTCCTTATGGGCTATGTGTTTCATATGCTGAAACTGCAAATAGTTGAAGCGGAGGGCTGAATGGCATTTCCAGGGAACTGTTTACAGTACCCATAGCTCCTCACCCCACCCCCAAGAGTCACAGAAACTGCATAAAGTAAACCAAAAAAAGCAACCCTTATTTCATAGAATCATAGAGTTGGAAGGGACCTCCAGGGTCATCTAGTCCACCCCCTGCACAATGCAGGAAACTCACAAACGCCTCCCCCTAAATTCACAGGATCTTCATTGCCGTCAGATGGCCATCTAGCCTCTGTTGAAAAATCTCCAAGGAAGGAGAGCCCACCACCTCCCGAGGAAGCCTGTTCCAATGAGGAACCCCTCTAACAGTCAGGAAGTTCCTCCTAATGTTGAGCTGGAAACTTTTTTGATTTAATTTCACAGAATCACAGAATTGGAAGGGACCGCCACACAGTTGGAAGGGACCTCCAGGGTCATCTAGTCCAGCTCCCTGCACAATGCAGGAAACTCACAAACACCTCCCCCCTAAATTCACAGGATCTTCATTGCTGTCAGATGGCCATCTAGCCTCTGTTGAAAAACCTCCAAGGAAGGAGAGCCCACCACCTCCCGAGGAAGCCTCTTCCACTGAGGAACCGCTGTAACGGTCAGGAAGTTCTTCCTCATGTTGAGCCGGAAACTCTTTTGATTTAATTTCAACCCATTGGTTCTGGTCCTACCTCCCGAGGCCACAGAAAACAATTCCACACCATCCTCTATAGGACAGCCCTTCAAGGACTTAAAGATGGTGATCCTATCACCTCTCAGCCTCCTCCTCTCTAGGCTAAACATCCTGAGCTCCTTCAACCTTTCCTCATAGGACTTGGTCTCCTGACCCCTCACCATCTTCGTCGCCCTCCTCTGGACCCGTTCCAGCTCGTCTATATCCTTCTTAAAATTTGCATAATTCACACAGGTCTCGGGTTGCGATTTTTCTGTGCACCGGAAGATTAGCCGGTCAAAAATGTAATTGTTCAGCCGGGTCAGAACAATAGATGGCGTTTGATCACCGACAGAATTCTGCACGGTACAGTACTTAAAAACAAAAGAGGGGTATCTCTCTGAATCTGTGTCTACAAAACAACGAGCAAGGAAAAGAGGCCTAACTAGATGCATGCGAGCCGATTAAAAAGCCACTAAGAGAAACCTTTTACAGGTAACTGCAAGTAATGGTAAAAGTTTGAGACCGGTGGCACCTTTAAGAACAAGTTTTATTCAAGGTATAAGTTTCTGTGTGTGTGGACGAGAAAGCATACTTATCTGTTTTATACTTATCATGCACCCTCCTGCGGGGAGGGTGGCAAATTCCAAGCCAAATACATACATGCATGCATACATACATATGTACACACAGGGGTGGAATTCTAGCAGGAGCGTGGGGCTCTTTAGCTTGGAGAAACGTCGACTGAGGGGTGACATGAGAGAGGTTTACAAGATAATGCATGGGATGGAGAAAGTAGAGAAAGAAGTCCTTTTCTCCCTTTCTCACAAGACAAGAACTCGTGGGCATTCGATGAAATTGCTGAGCAGTCGGGTTAAAACGGATAAAAGGAAGTACTTCTTCACCCAAAGGCTGATTAACATGTGGAATTCACTGCCTCATTTATTTATTTATTTATTCGAGATTTATATCCCGCCCTTCCCACGAATGGCTCAGGGCGGCTTCCAACAATTAATCAAACATAAAATTTAAACAATTTTAAGTATAAAAACAATTAAATATTTAAACAGTTAAAACCTTAAAAAAACCAGTAACATTTCAATTTCCTATAGACAGATGGCTGGTCAGCTTCATCAAGTTGTCATCCTAGCTAGGTATAGGCTAGCCGGAAGAAGGTCGTCTTACAGGCCCTGCGGAACTGAGCCAAGTCCCGCAGGGCCCTCACCTCTTCCGGCAGCTGATTCCACCATACGGGGGCCATAACGGAGAAAGCCCTTTCTCTGGTGGCTTTCAAACGGGCTTCTTTTGGCCCGGGGATAGTGAGGAGATTTTGTGTTCCTGACCTCAGTGCTCTCTGGGGAACATATGGGGAGAGAAGGTCCTTCAGGTAGGCAGGTCCCAGGCCATATAGGGCTTTTAAAGGTAATAACCAGCACTCTAGAAGCATAGCCAGCTTTCAAGAAGGGGTTAGATAAAAATATGGAGCAGAGGGTCCATCAGTGGCTATTAGCCACAGTGTATGTATATGTATATATATATATGGCCACTGTGTGACACAGAGTGTTGGACTGGATGGGCCATTGGCCTGATCCAACATGGCTTCTCTTACGTTCTCTGCATATTAGGCTACACAGCCCTGATGTAACCAATCCTTCAAGAGCTTACAAGGCTCTTTTTTGTAAGCTCTTGGCTGCATCAGGGGTGCGTGGCCTAATACGCAAAGGAGCTCCAATAGAATTCCACCCCTGGGCCACACACCCCTGATGCAGCCAATCCTCCAAGAGCTTACAAGGCTCTTTTTTGTAAGCTCTTGGAGGATTGGCTACATCGGGGGAGGGGGGGGGTGGCCTGATATGCAAAGGAGCTCCAGGTAGAAGTCCACCCCTGCATGCACGCATCCATCCATCCATAAATGCTTTCATTTATGCATATGCTTAAGTTAAGCAGCTAGCTTACCCTGCTGTGGCTTCAACAGTTACCAAGCCATGACTCTGGTGAAATGCTAACGTCCCTTGCAGCCTTCCCAACCTGCCCCCCCCCCCTCACCAGGCTCTTCTGAATCACCTTGGAGCTCAAAAGATTATTGCTGTCTGGCCAGATAAACAAGGGAACATCTGCCAAGCTCCCAGCCGGGGAGAGCTCGAAAAGGCAGATGTCTGAGCCAAGAGGAGAAGAAGAGAATGAACAATAGGGCTATGAGATGCCTGCCTCTCGTTGTGCGTAGGGGGCAGGAGGAATGCGAGTCACAGTTGCGCTTCTCGGCTTCTGGAAGCAGGGAACAGGAATCCAGGAATCAGGATCAGTCATGCTAATTATTGACGCGTCTTTTGCATCTAAGAATATTTTTGCATTTTTTTTTTTTTTGCAAAAATAGGCACGAAAAGGGATGGCTCTTTCTACCGAGCCATGAGGGCTGGAGACTTGCATGTCCATTAAATAAAAATAAATAAATAAATAAATGTCTGCTGTCTTTTTCAGAGGTGGTTCTCTGGATGCTGAACTGCACTGGAGGCGGAAGACTTGGGGCCAAGGGGACAAGCCCGTGAAAGAAGAAGAAGAGAGGAGGAGGAGGAGGTGGAGAAAAAGGAAGAGGACAAGGAGGAACAAGAAAAGGAGGAGGAGAACAAGGATGAAGAAGACCATAGATTTATACCCTGCCTTTCTCTCTGAATCAGAGTCTCAGAACGGCATACCATCTCCTTTATCTTCTTCCCCACAACAGACACCCTGTGAGGTGGGTGGGGCTGAGAAAGCTCTCACAGCAGCTGCCCTTTCAAGGACAACCTCTGCCAGAGCTATGGCTGACCCAAGACCATTCCAGCAGCTGCAAGTGGGGGAGTGGGGAATCAAACCCTGTGAGGTAGGTGGGGCTGAGAGAGCTCTCCCAGAAGCTGCCCTTTCAAGGACAACTCCTGTGAGAGCTATGGCTCACCCAAGGCTATTCCAGCAGCTGCAAGGGGAGGAGCGCAGAATCAAACCCGGTTCTCCCAGATAAAGAGTCCGCGTGCTTCACCACTACACCAAACTGACTCTCCCATACACAGAGCCCTCCCTACGTATTTTGCTTTAAATAAAAACTGGGCCACTGAAGTGGCTGACAGATTAGAAACATGCATATAGAATAATTCCAGAACTGGGGAAACGAAGGCAAAGCCTTCCAGCGCTCAGTCTCCCTCCCCCAACCGCCAAGCGGTTCCCCAAAAGGCAGCCCCCAAACACTCACCGGATTCGGCCACCTTGGCAATGTCCACGCCTTGTTCTGCAGCCATAAAGCCCAGGATAGAGAAAACCACAAAGCCGGAGAAGAAACTGGTCCCGCTATTGATCAATGCAGGATAATGGCATCTCTGGAAGAAGAAGACGAAGAGGTTGGATGGATGCCCCCGCTCTTCGCGTGGGAGTCTCAGAGCGGCTTAAAATCTCCTTCCCCTCCCCACAACAGACACCCTGGGAGGCTGGTGGGGCCGAGAGAGCTCTGTAAGAGCAGGGACTGACCCAAGGTCACCCAGCTGGCTGCATGTGGAGGAGGAGTGGGGAATCAAACTCGGTTCTCCAAATTAGCATCCACCGCTTTCAGCCACGACGCCAAACTTGGAAAGGTCAAGTGCGAGAGGGTGTCAATCAAAGAATGCAGACAGGTAGGCCAGCGGTGGGCAGGCTCATACTGCGGTGGGTGACGTGATCAAAACCGGAAAGGAAATCCTGGCAGCGAGGGTTGCATCAGTGCTGAGTTCTCGGGGGCCCTTTTTGTGTTTGTGTGTGTGTATTTTTGACCACTGTGTGACACAGAGTGATGGACTGGATGGGCCATTGGCCTGATTCAACATGACTTCTCTTATGTTCTTATGGAACACAGAGTGTTGGACTGGATGGGCCATTGGCGTGATCCAACATGGCTTCTCTTATGTTCTTATGTGACACAGTGTTGGGCTGGATGGGCTATTGGCCTGATCCAACATGGCTTCTCTTATGTTCTTCTGTGACACAGAGTGTTGGACTGGATGGGTCCATTGGCCTGATCCAACATGGCTTCTCTTATGTTCTTCTGTGACACAGTGTTGGGCTGGATGGGCCATTGGCCTGATTCAACATGGCTTCTGTTCTTCTGTGACACAGAGTGTTGGACTGGATGGGCCCTTGGCCTGATCCAACATGGCTTCTCTTATGTTCTTCTGTGACACAGAGTGTTGGACTGGATGGGCCATTGGCCTGATCCAACATGGCTTCTCTTATGTTCTTCTGTGACACAGAGTGTTGGACTGGATGGGCCATTGGCCTGATCCATCATGGCTTCTCTTATGTTCTTCTGTGACACAGAGTGTTGGACTGCATGGGCCATTGGCCTGATCCAACATGGCTTCTCTTATGTTCTTCTGTGACACAGAGTGTTGGACTGGATGGGCCATTGGCCTGATCCAACATGGCTTCTCTTATGTTCTTCTGTGACACAGTGTTGGGCTGGATGGGCCATTGGCCTGATCCAACATGGCTTCTGTTCTTCTGTGACACAGAGTGTTGGACTGGATGGGCCATTGGCCTGATCCAACATGGCTTCTCTTATGTTTTCACCTGCTGAAGGGAATGCCAATCACCACTTTGGCGTTAGGAAGGAACTTTCTCCAGGCCGGATTGCAGGGCCAGAGGGGGCGGTGCTTGCCCCGGGCACCGATGGAGGGGGGGGGGTGCACCTAATTGGATATGGAATCCATTGTATTCTATGGGACCATAAGATAGAATGGCCCATAAAGGGGAATTTGTTAATTTTGTCCCCTCTCAAAGAACATGTAGATCTGGTCCTGCTGGACTGTCCCATGGATCTTTCTACAGAGCAGGGGTCACTGGGGGAGAGGTGTGTGTGTTGGGGGGGCAGGTTAGTGGTGAATTCCCTTGCATTGTGCAGGGGGCTGGACAAGATGACCCTTGGGAATCTCTTCCAGCTCTTATGTGTCTGCATTCATTTCCAAACTGCCAGGGCTTCTTTTGTAGCAGGAACTCCTCTGCATAATACGCACCCCACCCCCGATGCAGCCTACCCTCCTGGAGCTTACAGTAGGTCCTGTACTAACAGCTCTGTAAGCTCTTGGAAGATTGGCTACATCGGGGGGACGTGGCCTAATATGCAAGGGTGAAATTCTAGGAGACCTCCTTTGTATATTAGGCCACACCCCCTGATGTAGCCAATCCTCCTGGAGCTTACAGTAGACCCTGTACTAAGAGCCCTGTAAGCTCTTGGAGGATTGGCTACATCAGGGGGGCGTGGCCTAAGATGCAAAGGAGTTCCTGCTACGTAAGAAGCCCTGCAGCTACCTATCTGCTTGGTATGCTATGCAGAATGTTGATCCTTTGCTTCTGCTCATGCGATGGGTACCAGCCTTTGTTCTCCAGCAAGGCTTTCTTGGTAGCAGGAACTCCTTTGCATATGAGGCCACACACCCCTTGATGTAGCCAATCCTCCTGGAGCTTACACTAGGCCCTGTACGAAGAGCTGGCAGCGAGGAGAGGAGCCTGTACAACTAGGGAATCTGCCGCTGGAACCTAGGGATTGGCAAGCCTATAAACAATGCGCTTTCAATCCACTTTCCAACCGGATCGGACAGCGTGAACCGGCAAGATCCCGTTGGGAAATGCACTGCGAGTGGATTGAAAACCGTGTTTCCCTCTAAGCTGCAGAATCTTGAGAGCAAAAATTCTACTTTGTGAGCGACTGGTATTAAAGTTGTGAGCTGCTGCATCAATTAGTGTGCTCTGGGGTCATCCTTCTTGAGCGAAGACGAAAATGTGCGAGCTGGAGGCTAAAAAATTTCTGAGCTAGCTCACGCTAACTCAGCTAAGAGGGAACATGGATTGAAAGCAGGGCTTGTTTTGTAGCAGGAACTGCTTTGCCTATTAGGCCACACCCCTCTGATGTAGCCAATTCTCCAGGAGCTTACAGTAGGGCCCTGTACGAAGAGCCCTGTAAGCTCTTGGAGGATTGGCTACATCAAGGGGGTGTGGCCTAATAGGCAAAGGAGCTCCTGCTACAAAAAAAACCCCAGATTGAAAGCGCATGATATAGTGTGTGCGACTGCAGCCCTGGACGAGAGCCTGCTCTGTCAGCTGCCTCTGGTGAAACCCTCCCTCGGAATACGATCTCGTTCATCTGCCAGATGCCATTGGGGGGGGGGGGGGGCTCGGCCTGCCAATAACCTGGAGAGAGAAAAAGATATATCCTCCTGTCCTTTTAGCAGAGGCATAACGGGATGTTATTGCCAGGGGGTGTTATTTACCTCCGCACCATGAAACGTTTCACTTGCCCATTTCCATGCCTCAACGCTTCTAGGAAAGGCAGGGTTGCCACCTCCGGGTTGGAAAAATTCCTGGGGATTTTGGGGGTGGAGTAGGGGGCTTTTCCTTACAGCTTGGGGAAGACAGCACCTCAGCAGGGTACAATGCCACAGAGTCTACCTTCCAAACTGGCCATCTTCTCCAAATGCGATCTCTTGTCGCCGAGGAATTAGATGTTTAGGCAATCTCCAGCCATCACCTGGAGGTTGGCAACCCTGGGAATTCGAGTCTCGTGGCACTTCAGAAGTCCGATAAGACCTTCAGTATATAAGCTTTGGAGAGTCCAAGTCCCCTTCATCTGATATGCTGACTCTCAGAATCTCATAACTCCCGAATCTAGTTGGTCTCTAAGGTCCTGCTGGATTCGAACCCAGCTCTTCCACTGGATTCAAATCCATTTGTCACCTTAGAGACCAATTAGATTCGGGAGTTATGAGTTTATGAGAGCCAACATATACGATGAAGGGAACTTTGACTGGATTCTACACGACAGCTCTCCTGGAATTATGTCCACGAAAGGGACAATGTGCAAACCACAAGAGAAGAAGACGACGACGCTGGATTTATATCCCGCCCTTCACCCCAAATCTCAGTCTGAGCGGCTCACAATCTCCTTTATCTTCCTCCCCCACAACAGACATTGGAGGAGTTCCTCAGTAAAGGAAACCAGTGAAAATATAGACGAATGGAAAAAATATTATTATTCTAAACATTCTCATGTGAAAATACTATATTAGCATAGCCCTGATGTACAGAATAGTATTATAATAATATAATAATAATAATCTTTTCATTCATTTATATTTTCACTGGTTTCTTTTACTGAGGCTGGTTGTCACGGAAGCGAGCTAGAGTTTTTTCCTGACACTCTGCTGTGATTCTCTCAACCAGGTTTGATTGAGAGCCAGTTTGGTGTAGTGGTGAAGTGCGCGGACTCTTATCTGGGAGAACCAGGTTGGATTCCCCACTCCTCCACTTGCACCTGCTGGAATGGCCTTGGGTCAGCCAGAGCTCTGGCAGAGGTTGTCCTCGAAAGGGCAGCTGCTGTGAGAGCCCTCTCAGCCCCACCCACCTCACAGGGTGTCTGTTGTGGGGGGAGAAGATATCATAGGAGATTGTAAGCCGCTCTGAGTCTGGGATTCAGGGAGAAGGGCGGGGTATAAATCTACGGTCTTCTTCATCTTCTTCAAAAAGGCCTCTTTATTTTCTCACTGGACACGATTCTTTCTTAAGGATGGAAAAGGTCACCGGCTAGGGCTGATCACCTGGCCTGGCTGGGTACCGTCCCCCAAATCACCAGCAGTTGAAGCTATTCGCTGCACAGAGATGACCTGGCTCAGCTGCTCAGATCTGCTCCACAATATCTGCTTGGCAAGGCTCTGTCACCTGGCTGAGCGGAAGGGGGCCATGGCACGGCTGGCGCGACTCTTGCCATCTTTCGCAAAGCTCCAGTCAAAGCTTGACAGCTGCTAAGTAGTTAGGATTGCCAGCTTTGGGTTGGGAAACACCTGAGATTTGGGCGGGGAGGGGAGGGAGAGAGCCTGGGGAGGGCAGAGACCTCAGGAGGGCATAATGCCACAGAGCGGAGGGGCTAAACTTGCTGAACGGAAGAGCCAGATAGAATAAGCATCAGATGTTTGAGAGCAGGAAGGAAGAAGGAAGGGAGGAAAGGAAGGAAAGAGGGCGAAAGGGAGGGAGGGAAGGAAGGAGGGAGGGAGGGAAGGAAGGAGGGAGGGAAGGAAGGAAGGAAAGAGGGAAGGAAGGAAGGAAGGAAGGAAGGAAGGAAGGAAGGAAGGAAGGAAGGAAGGAAGGAAGGAAGGAAGGAGGGAGGGAGGGAGGGAGGGAAGGAAGGAAGGAAGGAAGGAGGGAGAAAGGAGGGAGAAAGGAGGGAGGGAGGGAAGGAAGGAAGGAGGGAGAAAGGAGGGAGGGAGGGAAGGAAGGAGAAAGGAGGGAGGGAGGGAAGGAAGGAAGGAGAAAGGAGGGAGGGAGGGAAGGAAGGAAGGAGGGAGAAAGGAGGGAGGCAAGGATGGAAGGAAGGAAGGAAGAAGAAAGGAGGGAGGGAAGGAAGGAAAGAAGGAAGAAAGGTGGGAGGCAGGGAGAGAGAAAGGAGGGAGGGAAGGGAGGAAGGAAGAAAGGAAGGAGAAAGGAGGGAGGGAGGGAGGGAAGGAAGGGTGGGAGGGAGAGAGAAAGGAGGGAGGGAAGGAAGGGAGGGAGAAAGGAGGGAGGGAAATTAGGGAGGGAGGGAGGGAGGAAGGAAGGAAGGAAGGAATTAAAAAAGGAGGAATTGAGGGAGGGAGGAAGAAATGAGGAAGGGAGGGAAGGAAGGAAGGGTGGGAGGGAGAGAGAAAGGAGGGAGGGAAGGAAGGAAGGAGAAAGGGAGGGAAGGAAGGAAGAAGGGGAATGAAGGAAGTGAGGGAGAAAGGAGGGAGGGAAGGAAGGAAGGAAGGAGGGAGAAAGGAGGGAGGGAAGGAAGGAAGGAATTAAAAAAGGAGGGATGGAGGGAGGGAGGAAGAAATGAGGGAGGAGGGAAGGAAGTAGGGAGGGAGGATGGTGGATCGGAAGGAGGGAGAGAGGAATTTAAAAGAAGGGAGGGAGGGAAGGAAGAAAGTAGGAGGGAGGAAGGATGGGGGAAGGTGGAGGGAGAGAGAGGTGAAAGAAAGCAACTTTAAATGCATTCTCCAAGTTGCCAGCTGGCTTGACTTGGAGAATTGATTTAAAGAGAGAAAATGCCTTCTCCAAGTAAGCCAACGGGGTGGGGATGGTGGCTTCAAGAGCCACACAATACGTATGAAAGAACCACATCTGTCTCTGGAGCCAGTTTGGCTACCCCTGCCATAGAGTTTACCCTCCACAGCAGCCATTTTCTCCAAGGGAACCAATCTTGGTCATCCAGGGATAAATAGCAGATCTCCAAGTGCCTAAAGGTCGCCCGTCACTGAAAAGATGACATTTTTCCTGGCTCGCAGCAGCATTGGTCCTTTGCCAAGCGCTGTAAAAGGCCGGGGAGGGGGGGAGAGACTGGGGGGGGGGCAACCCGAAAAAGCCAGACTATGCTATTCCTCCTGGGCCCTGCACCTGTTCCCAGTTTGGGCCGCATTCACGGGGACGGCGGTGTAGGAAATAGGATCTCACTTATAACAATTGTTGTTGAACCGGTTTATAGCTGCCCAAGGCAGTGAGAGCCCCCAGTCCTATGGCATATGAGAAAAAGATTTGGGTCCCGGCATCAATCCACACCTGAAAGACAGAGAGAGAGAAAACGAGACTGAGAAGCGACACAGGTGGATCCAGGTGTGCCTGCTCCAAATCCCTTCCTGCTATGCAGGGGCTGTTTTGTAGAAAAAACAGGTGGTGGAGCTTATTAGCATAACTCATTAGCATATGCCACCCTCCCCCCCCCAGTCAAAAGCAACCCCAGTGCAAGAAAGGAGAACCCCGGGCAAGCGAGGCCTGCTTGGGCTGGCTAGAGATCCAGCCAGCCCAAGCAGGCCTTGCTCACCTAGGGCTCTCCTGAGTCGCGCCCCCCCCCCCCCCCAGTCAAAGCAACCCGATGCAAAAAGGGAGAGCCCCAGGCGAGTGAGGCCTGCTTGAGCTGGCTAGAGATCCAGCCAGTCCAAGCAGGCCTCGCTCACCTGGGGCTCTCCTGAGCCACCCCCCCAAGTCAAAAGCAACTCGATGCAAGAAAGGAGAACCCTGGGCGAGTGAGGCCTGCTTGAGCTGGCTAGAGATCCAGCCGCACAAGCAGGCCTCACTCACCTGGGGCTCTCCTGAGCCACCCCACCCCCGGTCAAAAGGCCAGCAAGCCACCCACCACCCAAAATCTCTTAAGAAGTGGAGAAAGGGGTGGCACAGGCTTCTCCAGGGGGCTAATGAGGGCTGTTGGGGGCGTGGCAAAGCCCCTGGGGGCCCGGCTGGCTGCCCACTCTCCTGATCCAGGGATTGTAATGCAGCTGCACCTACTCTTCAATGGACAAGGGAGGCGGGGAGGAAGAGGGGGAACCCTCAGAAAGGTTCAGGAGCTGTGCTGCTATCAGGGCCGGATTAATAAAAAGGCTGAGTAGGCACTGGCCTAAGGGACCCCACGCCTTTAGGGACCCTGGGCCAGCTCCCCCTCCTCAGTTTCCTTCGGCTGTTAATGTTCGTTTGGTGTAATAAAACTGGTTTATTAAAACGGTTGGTTACTAAATTAAAAATATATCAGGAGATAATTTGTGCAGGGCGCCCCTGAGATTTCGACTGCCTAGGGGCCTCCACAGGTTTAATCCGGCCGTGGCTCCGGTGAGCTCCTGCTGAATCCGAGGCCTGCCGCTACGACGGCTAGTACACCTGCTGACCCGACTACTCAACCTGCATCAACCCCAGACTAACGTTCCGAACTGGGCCACGGAAAGCTTCCACCGGCTAATTCCTTGCAGCTCAAAACGACAGCCCAAAAAGGTCTACCGCCTACCTTCTTCCCTCCCACCCTCCCTGGGCCGTGCCTTTTGCTCACCTGAGGGGAAGCCAGTTTGGACCAGTCTGGTTTGAGATAGTAGATTATCCCGTCCTGAGCTCCCGGCAGCATCACCCCTCGGATTAGGAGGATAATCAGCACGACGTAAGGGAATGTTGCAGTGAAGTAGACGATCTGTGGGTTGAAAAGGGGAGGGGGCAAATGACGATGAGGCCCCGCTTCTCCGCTCGCGGAAAGGCCAGACAATTCATTGACTGGTTTTCTTTCTTTCACGCAGGGGTTTTTTTTGCAGCAGGATCTCCTTTGCGTATTAGGCCACACACCCCTGATGTAGCCAATCCGCCTGGAGCTTACAGTAGGCCCTGTACGAAGAGCCCTGTAAGCTCTCGGAGGATTGGCTACATCAGGAGTGCGTGGCCTAATATGCAAGGGTGGAATTCTAGGAGAGCTCCTTTGCATATTAGGCCCCACCCCCTGATGTAGCCAGTGCTCCTGGAGCTTACAGTAGGCCCTGTACGAAGAGTCCTGTAAGCTCGTGGAGGATTGGCTGCATCAGTGGTGTGTGGCCTAATATGTAAAGGAGCTCCTGCTACAACCCCCCCCCCCGGGATTATTAATGAATAAAAAGGTGACACAGAGTGTTGGACTGGATTGGTCTGATCCAACATGGCTTCTCTTATGTTCTTATGGTTTTAAAAAATACCCTTTGTTACAGATGAATGTGTTCCATGATACCCATTAGGAATATATCCATATATCCAGGGGTCGTTTTGCAGAAAAATAGGTGGTGGAGCTCATCCAGGGATTGTTATGCAGCTGCAGCTACTATTCAACAGACAAGGGAGGTGGGGAGGAGGAGGGGGAACCCTCAGAAAGGTTCAGGAGCTGTGCTCCTGTGAGCTCCTGCTGAATCCTTGGCTTGCATATATCTCTATAGATACGATTATGGGAAAGGAAGGGAAGGGAAGGGAAGGGAAGGGAAGGGAAGGGAAGGGAAAGGAAAGGAAAGGAAAGGAAAGGAAAGGAAAGGAAAGGAAAGGAAAGGAAAGGAAAGGAAAGGAAAGGAAAGGAAAGGAAAGGAAAGGAAAGGAAAGGAAAGGAAAGGAAAGGAAAGGAAAGGAAAGGAAAGGAAAGGAAAGGTCCCCTGTGCAAGCACCAGTCGTTTCCAACTCTAGGGTGACGTTGCTTTCACATTTTCATGGCAGACTTTTTTTACGGGGTGGTTTGCCATTGCCTTACCCAGTCATCTACGCTTTCCCTCCAACAAGCTGGGTACTCATTTTACCGACCTCGGAAGGATGGAAGGCTGAGTCAACCTTGAGCTGGCTACCTGAAAACCCAGCTTCCGCCGGGGATCGAACTCCGGTCGTGAGCAGAGCTTAGGGACTGCAGTACTGCAGCTTTAACACTCTGTGCCACGGGGCTCTTAGATATGATTATATATAAAATCTCAGGGCCCCGGTTTTTATGTTGCTTCCCATTGATGGGTTTATAAGGCCATTACCGATCAATCGCTTCTTCCGAAAAGATGCTGAGACATCATTCCTTAACGGGAGGGGGGGGTTTCCCCCTTCCAGCTGGCATCGCTGAAAAGCTATCATTTGGAGTACTGTGTGCAGTTCTGGTTGCCGCACCTCAAAAAGGATATTATAGCATTGGACAAAGTCCAGAAAAGGGCAACTAGAATGATTAAAGGGCTGGAACACTTTCCCTACGAGGAAAGGTTGAAACGCTTGGAGCTCTTTAGTTGGAGAAACGTCGATTGCTGAGTGACATGATAGAGGTTTACAAGATAATGCATGGGATGGAGAAAGTAGAGAAGTACTTTTCTCCCTTTCTCACAATACAAGAACTCGTGGGCATTCGATGAAATTGCTGAGCAGACAGGTTAAAACGGATAAAAGGAAGTACTTCTTCACCCAAAGGGTGATTAACATGTGGAATTCACTGCCACAGGAGGTGGTGGCGGCTACAAGCATAGCCAGCTTCAAGACGGGGTTAGATAAAAATATGGAGTAGAGGTCCATCAGTGGCTATTAGCCACAGTGTGTATATATAATTTTTTTTGGCCACTGTGTGACACAGAGTGTTGGACTGGATGGGCCATTGGCCTGATCCAATATGGCTTCTCTTATGTGACACAGAGTGTTGGACTGGATGGGCCACTGGCCTGATCCCACAGGGCTTCTCTTATGTGACACAGAGTGTTGGACTGGATGGGCCATTGGCCTGATCCAATATGGCTTCTCTTATGTGGCACAGAGTGTTGGACTGGATGGGCCATTGGCGTGATCCCACAGGGCTTCTCTTATGTTCTTATGTGACACAGAGTGTTGGGCTGGATGGGCCATTGGCCTGATCCAACATGGCTTCTCTTATGTTCTTATGTGACGCAGAGTGTTGGACTGGATGGGCCATTGGCCTGATCTAACATTGCTTCTCTTATGTTCTTATCTCAGGCACCCAGCTAATTCTTTCCCTCTCTTCCTCATACTGAGTCTTCGGCAATGTCGGGCTGCCCGTTGCCGGAGACAGAGAACAGGGCGGGAGAGGCAGCCGTCGATCAAGTGTCTCTCCAGCCCAGGCCCAGCGAATGAGCACGACGGGGGCCAAGTGCGGGAGGCAGCTCAGCGTGTGCCTCTCCAGCTGTCTCTCTCCCCCCCCCACCACAGTTGCCGTCTGGGGGAAAATGTCAGGCCTGCTCACGCCAGGAACTTGCTGACGGCAGGATTTCCCAGGCCCTGGGAAGGAGAGAAGCAGGCGCTGGGGCTTCGGCAAGGAGAACGTGCGGGCATTTCTGGGCTGGTTGGCGACAGAAAGAGGCTTTGTGCTCTCAAACGCGCACGGAATGGGAGGGCCACAGCTCCGGGACGAGGCGCATGCTATGGGGGCAGAAGGCCACAAGTTCAATCCTGGGCCGATCTGTTTAAAAAGGACCGCAGGTATCGAAAAATACTTGGCGGGCGCCAGGAAAGGTGTCGACTGATGCTGTGGCCCCCCCAGGGCACTGTGCTGGGGACTCCTGCTCTCGAGCAGGGGTGACTAAACAGGCTCGGGAGCCACATGTGGCTCTTTCACGCAAACTGTGCCGCTCTTGAAGCTCCCACCGCCCTGTCGGCCAGCTTAGAGAAGGCATTTCTCTCTTCAGATTACTTATCTCAGCCAAGCCAGCCGGTGGTTTGGAAAATGCACTGAAAGTTAAAGTAGCTTTCTTTCCACCTCTCCCTCCCTCCTCCCTCTCCCCATCTCTCTTCCTTCCTTCCTGTCCTGCAGCACTCAAACACCTGACCTTCGTGTCTTGGGGCTCTCAAACGTCTGACGTTTATTCTGCGTGGCTCTTCCGTTGAGCAAGTGTGGCCACCCCTGCTCTAGACCGTAGCTTGAGAATTCCGCCCATGCCCTGCCTGTCTCCAGCCAGCCAGACCCAGGCCGCTGTCCCCTGGCTTTGTTACCTTGCCGGTGGATTTGACACCCTTCCAGACGCAGAAGTAGACGAGGATCCAGCAGGCAAGGAGGCAGAGGGTGACTTCCCAGTTGATGGCCCCGGGGAACTCCAGGCCTCCTGAAAGGCGCAACACCTCGTTCCTGCAATTCGGGGAGGGAAAGGAAGTGAGCCGCAGCGAGCAAGAGACGTCCGCTGGTGAGTTCTTTGCCCAGACTGGCCTAGAATGGAATTCAGGGCCGGCTTGACCCCTAGGCAAACTAGGCATTAAGCTATGGTGCCAGCATGGCAGGAGTGCCAAAATCGACCCCAGCTCCACCCCCTGGGCCAGGGGTAGGGAACGGTGGCTCTCCAGATATTTTTTTGCCTTCAACTCCCATCATCCCCAGCCATTGGCCATGCTGACTGGGGCTGATGGGAGTTGTAGGCAAAAAAAAAACATCTGGAGAGCTACTGTTCCCTACCCCTGGCCTAGGCAAATCCCTAGTTGCCTGCTTCCCGCTCCCTCCCTCCCACCCACTTCCTTTTTAATGCCCAGGGGATCGGTGACAAAGCGCCAGCTCCCGGGGCTCTTTCAAGGTGCCCCCCCCTCCCCTGATGATCAGCTGATCGGCAGGGAGGCCGGTGCTTCTATGCCGGCCTTCCGGTGCTCTCCGGACCTTCAGCGCTGGGGCGGCAGCCAAAGGAAGGAACAGCAAGCCACTGAAAAAGCGGCTGCTGCCGCCACTTCCTCCCCGGATTGCATGGGGGGGGGGGCCTTGAAAGAGCCTTGGAAGCTGGATCTTTGCAGCCAGTTCCCTGGGCATTAAAGACTGGGGGGGGGAGGCACCGCGGAGGTGGGCAGGAGGTGGTGGGGCGTGGCCCGGGGGGGGCAGCGGGCATTGAAGCTGCCTGGGGCACCGTGCGCCCACGGGCCGGGCCTGATGAAATCTAGCCCAGGCCATGCCAGAGAGGGGAGGGGGGTAGCCAGAGCAGAACGGGATGATACCATGCCATGACTCACTCCCAGAATTCGATCACGGGGGACCTCTTGTCGGAGAGCTCGTCGCAGGTCAGGTTGCTGGCCCCGGTCCCGTTGGCGCAGTCCTCGTGCCGGAAGATCTCCACGCATTCGGGGGAGTTCCAGGGGTTTCCGCACGTCGCCCAGGGCAGGGTGGCTGCGAAAGACTTCACCAGGTAGTAGAAGCCCCAGGCCAGCACCATGATGTAGTAGGTGTTGCAGAAGAAGACGATCACCATCGAGGCGAACCCCAGCCCTGCGGGAACATCAATTGGTGTGAGATGGGCTTCCAGAAAGACCCTCTCCCCGGATCTCTCAGGCCTCTGCCTCCTGACGCCTTAGTTGGGGAACATAAGAGAAGCCACGTTGGATCAGAGCAATGGCCCATTCAGTCCAACACTCTGCGTCACACAGTGGCTAAAGAAATCAGGTGCCATCAGGAGGTCCAACAGTGGGGCCAGGACATTAGAAGCCCTCCCACTGTTGCCCCCCTCAAGCACCGAGGATACAGAACATCACTGCCCCAGACATAAGAACGTAAGAGAAGCCATGTTGGATCAGGCCAATGGCCCATCCAGTCCAATGCTCTGTGTCATATTGTGGCCAAAAAACCCAGGTGCCATCAGGAGGTCCACCAGTGGGGCCAGGACACTAGAAGACCTCACACTGTTGTCCCTTCCAAGCACCGAGAATACAGAGCATCACTTGCCCCAGAAAAGAGAGTTCCAACAATACGCTGTGGCTAGTAGCCACTGATGGACCTCTTCTCCATATGTTTATCCAATCCCCTCTTGAAGATGGCTATGCTTGCAGCCGCTGCCACCTCCTGTGGCAGTGAATTCCACATATTAATCACCCTTTGGGTGAAGAAGGACTTCCCTTTATCTGTTCTAACCCAACTGCTCAGCAATTTCATTGAGTGCCCACGAGTTCTCGTATTGTGAGAAAGGGGAAAAAGTACTTTTAACCCTTTAAAAATATTAACATTCAGCAACTGGACAATCTTTGTCTTTCTGGCAGTCCACAGTATTCTTAAAAGTCTCCTCTAACACCGCATTTCAAATGTGTATTTGCTACTGCATTTGAATTCCTGGCTTTTGCTTTAAAAACAAAGCAAGTTTCTGGCTCTGTTCATTGCCAAAGTATGCCTTTCCCTTGAATCTCTGAAACGAAAGGGACTAGAGACTTTGAAAAAAAGCAAGCAAGCAAGCTGGGAATTTAGAGACTTGGTAGATATATTGTTATAGTGCTATAAAAATCTGTCCTTTGTTGATTTTTTAAAAATGACATCTGGTGTGGCACGGGGAGGGAAGCGAATGGCAACTGTGTGGAGCTGAGACAAGGGAAGGGTGAAGAAAATCGGTGTGTGGGTGACCTGTTACTATTTTTGCTTGCAAGACTTCACAGCTTAGAGGGAGCATTGACGGGTGGTATTTAGTACAGGGGTTCGGGAGCCACATGTGGCTCTTTCACACATATTGTGTGGCTCTTGAAGCTTTTTCCCCACCGGCCGGCAGGCCTGGAAAAGGCACTTCTCTCTTTAAATCACTTCTCTAAGCCAAGTCAGCTTGCCTTAAATGGAGAATGTATTTAAAGTTGCTTTCTTTCCACCCCCTCCCCCCCCATTTGCCTCCCTCCCAACCTGCGGCTCTCAAACATCACACATTCATGTCTTGCCGCTCTCAAACATCTGAGATTTATTCTATGTGGCTCTTACATTAAGAAAGTTTGGCCACCCCTGATTTAGTATAACTGAAGTGATCTTTCATCTTATCACTGGCTGATCGATATATCGGTTTGAAGTTGGGTTTTGGGTCAAGCATGCGTTTGTTGGAGCAGAGGTCCCTCAGTGGCTATTAGCCACAGGTTATCGTTGGAACTCTCTGTCTGGGGCAGGGATGCTCCGTATTCTTGGTGCTTGGGGGGAGGGGAGGCATAGTGGGAGGGCTTCTAGTGTCCTGGCCCCACTGGTGGACCTCCTGATGGCACCTGGGTTTTTTGGCCTCTTGTGACACAGAGTGTTGGACTGGATGGGCCATTGGCCTGACCCAACATTGCTTCTCTTATGTTCTTATGTGACACGGAGTGTTGGACTGGATGGGCCATTGGCCTGATCCAACATGGCTTCTCTTATGTTCGATAGTTTATGGCAGAATTTTCTTGTCTTCGTTCTGAGAGTTGCCATCTTTGGCTTTTAACGGAGTTGCCGTTTTTAGCTTTTAACCGTGCAACCCTTGCTCTAGAAAGCTAGGTTGTATTCTTTTTTTTCAAATATAACCTTCCCTTTTCTAGATAAAGATCACATCTACTTATAAACTCAAACGCACACAGCATGGCTGTCCTTTCTTTCCCTGTCTCTACTTAATTAACACAATTCCCCTCCAACAACGCCAAGGGATCTCCATCCCGGCCTGTATCTGACAGAGGGAAGTTTGACTTTGGAAAACGTATACCCAGGAAATCCCCTTGGTCTTTTAAGGTCCTACTGGACTCTGATCTTGATTTTGGGATTGAGAAAGAGCTATGGCTTAAGTCAGGGGTGGCCAACCTTGATTAATTTAAGAGCCACATAGAATAAACGTCAGATGTTTGAGAGCTGCAAGACATGAACGTCAGATGTTTGAGAGCCGCTAGACACGAACGTCAGATGCTTGAGAGCCACACGATAGGGAGGGAGGAAAGAAAGGTGGAAAGCAAGCAAATAGATGGGGGGAGGGGGAGGGACAGAGTTGTGGAAAGAAAGCAATTTTAACTTTAAATGCATTCTTCAAGCTGCCAACTGGCTTGACTTGGAGAAATGATCTACCTTCTCCAAGCCAGCCAACGGGCAGTGGAGGATCGAGAGCCACGCAATATGTGTGAAAGAGCCACATGTGGCTCCTGTTTGGCCACCCCTGGCCTAGGTTTTCAAGTTGTCGGTTGAGAAACTGAGGAAAAGGAAAGATCCCCTGTGCAAGCACCAGTCGTTTCCGACTCTGGGGTGACGTTACTTTCGCAATGTTTTCACAGCAGACTTTTCGCGGGGTGGTTTGCCATTGCCTTCCCCAGTCATCTACACTTTCCCCCCAGAAAGCTGGGGACTCCTTTTACTGACCTCGGAAGGATGGAAGGCTGAGTCAATCTCAAGCCGGCGACCTGAAAACCCAGCTTCCGTCGGGGATCGAACTCAGGTCGTGAGCAGAGCTTAGGGACTGCGGTACTGCAGCTTTAACACTCTGCGCCACGGGGCTCTTGAGAAACTGAGAACAGGATCAGGGGAGGGAAAAGGGTTCTTTCTCACACTCTCTCCTCTTGTGGTGGCAACTAGATTTGCTCAGTCCCAGTTTCTCAGATCCAGTGGATGCTGCATGCCTTGGGAGAGAGTGATGCAGAATTGATGGAAAAGGCCTTTCTTAAATGAGCAGTGGCCACAATCCATGCACAGGGGAAGACTGGTCACCACACCAAAAATGCAATTCACATGGATGGTGGGTTTCCAAAGCATCCTGGGAAGGAACTTAGTTCTGGGGAACTAGGAGATTAGCAGGGCCAGCCTCGCCGCTAGGCAAACTAGGTGACTACCTAGGGCAGGGGTGTCAAGCATTTAGCCTAGAGGGCTCCGATCAGGCCCCCGAGCAACTGGCTGTCATCTGCTTCCTTCTCCCTCTCTCTTGCTTCCTTCTGCATGACAGCTTGCTTTGCCAGGCTTGCTCAATCACACAGGAGCTGCAGAGCAAAACCTCGATTTTCTCCATTGTTTGAGGCTCCTCCCTTGAGAAGGAAGGCGGGAGAGGGAGAGCTTGCTTTGCCAGGCTCTCTCAATCACACAGCAGAGCTACTGAGCCAAGCCTCTCTTCCTTCTATTGGCTTAGGCTTCTCCCCCTCCTGGTCCCCTCCTGGGGAGGGAGGGAAAGAGACAGAGCTTCCTTTGCCCAGTTCCCTGGATCCCATGGGGGAGATACAAAGAAAGCACCTTTAAGACCAACAAGTGCTGATGTTTTAAGTTAAAAAAAAATAAAAATCTTTAGTCGTGTTTGTCTGTGTCCTTTAAAAAGTTTAAATCTCTGCTACCTAATCTTAAATAGGTACACACATGGCCCGCCCAAGTCTCATTTCTGTCGGATCCATCCCTCATGAGTTTGACACCCTTGGCCTAGGGTGTCGGTTTTCTGGGGGAACCGAATTAGGCGGCCCCACCGTTTGACTCAGTGATGTTATCAGCGTAAGGAGAATGCACCAGGTTAGACTTGCGTAGGGTGCCAGCCTTGGGGAATTAGGAAAAGTTAATTGGGAAGGGGGGTGGGGGGGAGAATGTTCAAAAAAGGTTCAGATGCGGGACCATTCTTGGCAAAGAGGGAGGGGGGGCACTGTAAATCAGCCCCAGATTCGAGTAGCTGTTGCGAGGGAAGGGGGGAGAGAGGTCCTCTTACCTTTGAAAAGGGGTGCGATGTTCCACACGTTGATGCTCCCGGCCTTCATGAACTGCCCCAAGGATATTTCCAGGAAGAAGATGGGGATCCCGCCAATGAGGGCAATAAGAAGGTAAGGGATGAGGAACACACCTGTGGCCAGGTGAGCAGCACAAAGTAAGCGACAATCCCACACTCGCCAGTCCCAGCCTTCCTGAGCGACAGGCTGTGTGTATTTTGCATTCAGAGAACTGAGAGTTCCAGACGCCGCGTTTGGCGGTAAGAAAGCCCGGATTCTGGGGCAATATGCAAAATTTATTCTAGAATCGACCCTGGGCACTGAGGCCTGTGGAAATCTTATTTGGCCAGCCTTCTAGGTTTTGAGACATCAGCGGGCGTTGCTGGCAAAATCTGAAAGGTCTCCTTTGCTGCCATAAGGACTAGAAGCTTGGCTTTTAACAAGGGAGATTCTCAAGAAGTTGAATTTTTGCCGCCCGCTTTGCCGTTTCTCCGCCATTCGGAAGAAGAGCAACATACACACAACCAGTCTCTGCTCCCCACACCCCACATCTAAACACAGCTTCCCAGTTCCATTCAGATATTCGATGAGCAACCAGCTGCAAGATCCCGAAACAGCTGCTAGGAAAGGGAACAGAGGATCAGAAGCAAAGAAGAGACTGTCCTTTGTTCCTTTCCACCATCTGTTGTCTTTCTGGCCTTTCCCCCCCTGCATCTCAGGCCCAGGAGAACAAAAAAACGCTCCCTCAGCCTCCTCTACCCCTCCAACACGGGCTACAAAATTTGCAATTCCGCTGTCTGCTGTTTCTCCCTTGTCGCCAGAGCGGCATGAGCATGCTGCAGCCTCGTGGCTGTGACAGACAGGGTCCCCGGCATACGTGGTGGGTCTCGGGTGTGAAGTGAACCACACTAAGTGTTGCTATTTATACCACAGGTCCCTGGGCTAAGGGAAAGCCCCGGTCTCCCGCTCCTCTTCTTGCAAATCCTTGTCTAGGAGGCTAATCTTGGAGGGGATGTAAGATCTTTCCTATGGGCAAGGGTGGAATTCTAGCAGGGGCTCATTTGCATAGTAGGCCACACCCCCTCGATGTAGCCAATCCTCCAAGAGCTTACAGGGCTCTTCTTACAGGGCCTACTGTAAGCTCCCGGAGGATTGGCTACATCAGGGGGGTGCAAAGAAGCTCCTGCTAGAATTCTACCCCGCCCATGGGGATTCGCCAGGCAGTGGTTGGGGGAACCCATTCATCAGTAGGTGCAGGAGAAGGAGATCTACGGCTCAGCAGTGAGCCTGCATTTACATGCAACTCAGAGGGATGTGTGTGAACATAGAGGCTAAGATCAGAGGGCTAAGGCATATTTGTGTGCAGCTGTGTGCATGGGAGGGTTGCCAACCTCCAGGTGGCAGCCGGAGATCTCCTGGAATTGCAACTGGTCTCCGGGCTATAGAAATCAGTTCTGCTAGAGAAAATGGCTGCTTTAGAAGGCAGACTCTGACGGGGTGGCCAAACGGCATCCCAGGAGCCACATGTGGCTCATTCACATGAATCGCGTGGCTCTTGAAGCACTCACTGCCCTGCTGACTGGCTTGGAGAAGGCATTTCTCCCTTTAATTCACTTCTCCTAGCCAAGCCACCCGGCAGCTTGGAGAATGCATTTAAAGTTAAAGTTGCTTTCTTTCTACCTCTCCCTCCGCCTTCCCTCCTCCATTTATTTCCCTCCTGGCAACCCCTTTCAGCTGTTTCTCCCCAGATCAGGGGTGGCCAAACTGTGGCTTGGGAGCCACATGTGGGTCTTTCACACATATTGTGTGGCTCTTGATGCTCCCACCGCCCCATCAGTCGACTTGGAGAAGGCATTTCTCTCTTTAAATCGCTCTGCCAAGCTGGCCAGTAGCTTGGAGAATGCATTTAAAGTTAAAGTTGCTTTCTTTCCGCCTCTCTCCCCCTTCTCTCCCTGTCTATTTTCCTTCCTTCCTTCCTCTCTCCCTCCCTCTGATGTTCATGTCTTGTGGCTCTCAAACATCTGACAATTATTCTATGTGGCTCTTACATTAAGCAAGTTTGGCCACCTTTGCTCTATGACATTATGCCCCCTTGAAGCCCCTCCCTCCCCTCAACACCACCCTCCGCAGCCTCCACCCCCAAAATTTCTAGGAATTTACCAACACAGACCTGGTAAACCTAGCAGGGCTTTACCTGAGGTTTAGTTCACTTTGAGGTGGCTACTCTGTCTCTGGGAAATTAGAACGGGAGACTGCTGAATGGCAACTGATGATAAAGATTGAGACAAGGCTGCCAAGAAATTGGACCTTTAGTTCAATTTCTTGTTCTGTCATTAAACACCAGACCTCTTTGTTAATCTCTAGGCCTACAAATGGGTTGAAAAGGACAAATGGAAAATAACCGTCGGCTGGTGTTGAAGGGTGGGCTACTCAACCTTGTGACCTTTGGATAACAATTTAGGTACAGAGACAAACCATTTGTTTACCATGATAGACCTGCCAACATGTATCCTTCAATTGGTGCTGTGGTTTACGCTACACCAGGGATGGGTTAGACTGCAGATAACCCCCTCATCCCTCACAAAAATGCTCCCATCTGCTAGAAACAGGCTCATGTCAACATAATTCTACTGGTCTGATCTTTTGATTGGGCTGTTGGGCCCAGCCTACTCAAATCTTAGGCCTTAAAACAAAGTCAGAGACCTTTAAGACCAATAAAGTTTTATTCAAGGTGAGCTTTCGCACTTCGTCAGACGATGGCAACGGTAACAGGAAAGCTCGCCTTGAATAAAACTCTGTTGGTCTTCAAGGAGCCGCTAAATTATAGTTTTGTTCTGTTGCTTCAGGCCTTAAAACAGTCTTTCTGTTCGTAGCTGGTACGATGAAGTAACTTCAGAACAGCAAAATGCTCTCCAGATAAAGAGACATGGATTGTTTTTTGATTACAACCCAGAAGGGTAACATCTGGTAACTATGGATTAATGACCTAATGTGTTAATGACCTAATGCATGCTAACTGTAGCTTTTTTCATAGAATCATAGAGTTGGAAGGGACCTCCCAAGGGTCATCTTGTCCAGCCCCCTGCACAATTCAGGAAATTCACAAACACAATTCAGGAAATTCACAAATCCCCACCCAGTGACTCCTGTTCCAAGCCCGGGGACTTTGTTTTAATTCTCACTGCTAATGTTCTTTTGAAATATTCTTACCCACTCTAAGAAATATCCTAAGAATATCTTTGGTGTGTTCTGTGCTTCAAACACCTCAGTCCTATTTAAGAAGAAGATATTAAGGTTTATATCCCGCCCTATACTATGAATCTCAGAGCGGTCACAATCTCCTTTACCTCCCTCCCCCCGCAACAGACACTTTGTGAGGTGGGTGAGGCCGAGAGTACTTGAAGGGCTGTCATATAGGGGATGGGGTGGAATTGTTTTCTGTGGCCCCAGAAGGTCAGACCAGAACCATTGGGTTGGAATTAAAACAAAAGAGTTTCCGGCTCAACATTAGGAAGAACTTCCTGACCGTTAGAGCGGAACAGGCTTCCTCGGGAGGTGGTGGGCTCTCTTTCCTTGGAGGTTTTTCAACAGAAGCTAGATGGCCATCTGACAGCAATGAAGGTCCTGTGAATTTAGGGGGAAGTATTTGTGAGTGTCCTGCATTGTGCAGGGGGCTGGACTAGATGACCTCAAACATCCCTTCCAACTCTATGATTCTATGAGCTATAGTCCTGCAAACTGGATCTAGGGGACACTGATACAGCATCTTCTTTGAATTTTTATATTTCACAAGTTCCCTTGTTTTGGGGAGGGAGGGAATAAAGTGGCATAGAGATGACTTAGGTTTTATGCAGATATAGCTGATCTAGGGAATATATATTGCAGACAGACAGACGGATGGATGGACGACCATCCAACTGGAGGTAGAAATTAGGAAAGGAAATGCTAAACTGCCACTTCGGAACCCATTTATTTTGTTCAGATGAGGAACAGTCAACGGAACGAAGTATGAATCCAGTGGCACCTTTAAAACCATTCGAATCTGAAGACGTGTGCATGCCCATAATTCAACTGTGTTGGTCTTGAAGGTGCCACTGGATTCCAACTTTGTTCTATTGCTTCAGACCAACATGCTACCCATCTGAACTTCTTCGATGGAAGACAGAGAATTGGAAGATTTGGGCTGGAGGGAATTCTCTGGAACTCTTGGAGAGTTGAGGTGGGAACTCACAGCCTGGTACATTCACACCCCATTAAAGGGAGAGTGGGGGGGGGGGGAGGAAACCGTTAAGTGTAGCATAGGGAGGGATGGCGGCTCAGTGGTAGAGCATCTGCTTGGTAAGCAGAAGGTCCCAGGTTCAATCCCCGACATCTCCAAAAAAGGGACCAGGCAAAGAGGTGTGAAAAACTTCAGCTTGAGACCCTGCTGCCAGTCTGAGTAGACAGTACTGACTTTGATGGACAAAGGGTCTGATTCAGTATAAGGCAGCTTCATATGTTCATATGTAGGGTACACACACAAAACCCCACAGGCTGAAAAAATCCTGATTCGGGGCAGGTCAATCAATGACTGGCCTAGAGTGACTGAACTGCTGAAGAACAGTGCCAAGAGACACTGTCAGGAGGAGGAGGAGGAGGAGGAGGAGGAGGAAGAAGAAGAAGAAGAAGAAGAAGAAGAAGAAGAAGAAGAAGAAGAAGAAGAAGAAGAAGAAGAAGAAGAAGAAGAAGAAGAAGAAGAAGAAGAAGAAGAAGAGGAGGAGGAGGAGGAGGAGGAGGAGGAGGAGGAGGAGGAAGACTGCAGATGTATACCTCGCCCTTCTCTCTGAATCAAAGACTCAGAGCGGCTTACAATCTCCTATATCTTCTTCCCCCACAACAGATACCCTGAGGTGGGTAGAGCTAAGAGGGCTCTCACAGCAGCTGCCCTTTCAAGGACAACTCCTGTGATAGCTATGGTTGACCCAAGGCCATTCCAGCAGCTGCTGGAGGAGTGGGGAATCAAACCTGGTTCTCCCAGATAAGAGTCTGCAAACTTAACCATTGCACCAAACTGGCTTTCCAGCCTCTACACTGCTGGCCCCCCAGGGCAACTGGTCAGCCACTGTGCAGAACAAGGCGCTGGTCACGGACCACAGCCCTGATCCAACGGACCAGCTGGCGAGCTGGCGAACAAAACACTACTGAAATTATGCGCCTGCCTCTCAGAACCCGCAGCCGTGTCATGCCAGCCCGTACAGTTCTGTGGTGTTTACACAAAAGGATCGACTCCCCTACGAGCTGGCTGAGATTACCAGAGGGGAGGTTCCCTGCATCACTTTCTCATTCAGAACGGTGGCAGTGGATTAGCCACGCCTTACTGCATGCCAACACCTCCCTACAGCTTTCCCTAGAAAGCCCCGGAAGATGAGAGAAGAGTTATTTCAGGCCAGGGGAAGTTATCGGCTGGATGCCTCTTTATCTCTGAGGCTCATAGGCCAAGCCCTGGCCTATCTTTGCCCATCTCTGAGGGTGCCTTCAGGCCTCCATTGCCCAATATTCTGTTCCCCTCACCACAGTTACACATAGTTCAAGATGGGTAGCCATGTTAGCCTGTCTGTAGCAGTAGAAAAGAGCAAAGAAAAAAGGCACCAGTAGTGCCTTAAAGAACGTAAGAGAAGCCATGTTGGATCAGGCCAATGGCCCATCCAGTCCAATACTCTGTCACACAGTGGCCAAAAAAAATTCCAGATGGCATCAGGAGGTTCAACAGTGGGGATAGGACACTAGAAGCCCTCCCACCGTTGCCCCCCAAGCATCAAGAATACAGAGCATCGCTTGCCCCAGACAGAGAGTTCCATCTGTACCCTGTGGCTAAGAGCCATTGATGGACCTCTGCTCCGTATGTTTAGCCAGTCCCCTCTTGGAGCCATCTACGTTTGTAGCTGCCACCACTTCCTGTGGCATTCACATGATTTGTGGCAGGGCATGAGCTTTCATGAATCAGTGCTCACTTCTTCAGATCTCAAAAGAGCAAGAGTCCAGTAGCTCCTTAAAGACTGACAAAATTTGCAACAGGGTAGGAGCTTTCATGAGTCAGCGCTCACATCTCCAGATGCTGTACCCCATCCCCTTGTCCGAAAAAGTATGCATGCATATGAAAGCTTACATTCTTAAAGGTGCCACTTGACTCCGACTTTGTTCTACCACTTCAGACCAACACAGCTGCCCTCTTGGATCTATCTCCAAATACAGTTCTGTTCCCGAAGAAGCGAGCAGTGACTCATAAAAGCTCATCTCCCTGCCACCAATTTTGTAAGTCTTTAAGGTGTTACTGGACTCCGTCCTTGGAGGTTTTGAAACAGAGGCTGGATGGCCATCTGACAGCAATGAGGATCCTGTGAATTTAGGGGAGGTATTGTGAATTTCCTGCACTGTGCAAGGGGTTGGACTAGATGATCCTGGCGGTCCCTTCCAACTTTATGATTCCATGACTCTTGCTCTTTTCTGCTACTACGGTTTTACATAGCTCCCTTTTTGGCTCCAGCGGCTGCTCAGCATCTTTGCTTGTCTCGATCACCCCCCCCCAAAAAAAAACCCCCTCCTATAACCCCCAAAATAGACCCAGGTGGGCCCGCCATGTGGTCTGAAGCATCAGAACAAAGTTGGAGTCCCAATAGCACCTTTAAGACCAACAAAGTTTTATTCTGAATAAAACTTGTTGGTCTTAAAGTTGCTACTGGACTCCCTCTAAGCTGTGGAGTCTTGTGAGCTAAATTCAACTTTGTGAGCTACTGACATTAAAGTTGTGAGCTACTGCATAAGTTATTGTGCTCTGGGGCCATTTTTCCTGAGCTAAGACAAAAATGTGTGAGCTGGAGGCTAAAAAAAGTGAGCTAGCTCATGCTAACTCAGCTTAGAGGGAACACTGCTACAAGCTCCAAAATGTCAGAGATTTAAACTCCCCTCTCCACCAAGACTGAAAGTCAAGAGAAGTTCCTGTCATCTCTACAGACTTTCTTTGTATAATGTCCCCCTTTCTCTGTCTGGCTTAGAGAAAGAAATTACTGTCCTGAGGGGAACGAGGACACTATGAAGGCTTATGGTGTGAGGAAGGCCTTGCCATCTCTCATACGCATACAGAGAGAAACAGATTACTGTTCTGAGGGGAACCAGGACACTATGGAGGCTTATGGTGTGAGGGAAGGCCTTGCCATCTTCTCATACGCATACAGAGAGAAACAGATTACTGTTCTGAGGGGAACCAGGACACTATGGAGGCTTATGTGTGAGGGGAAGGCCTTGCCATCTTCTCATACGCATACAGAGAGAAACAGATTACTGTTTTGAGGGGAACCAGGACACTATGGAGGCTTATGGTGTGAGGGAAGGCCTTGCCATCTTCTCATACGCATACAGAGAGAAATAGATCACTGTTTTGAGGGAACCAGGACACTATGGAGGCTTGTGGTGTGATGGAAGCCTTGCCATCTTCTCATACACATACAGAGAGAAATAGATTTACTGTCTGAGGGGAACCAGACACTATGGAGGTTTGTGGTGTGAGGGGAGAAAGGCCTTGCTGGCTTCTCCTACGCACACACATATCGCTTTACGCCACAGTTCAAGGTTCTGGCAATCCCTCGGGTGTTTGCTCAGTATGATCAATTCAATAAGACTTTATGAGTATAGCAAACTATACACCCCGTGTCAAAACATCTACAAAGGACAGATCCCAGAACTCCCTTATGAGAGGGGAAATAGAATACAATTCATCGCTCCCATGAAGTGCTAACGCAACTCGCGTTGAGCTCAGCTTTTCTCTTGTCATTTAACACCACTCCCACCCCCCAAAACTAATAAAACTGGGTTTCCCTTTCGCCAGCAGATTCACGTGGGTAGCCATATTGGTCTAAAGCAACAGAACAAAGTTGGAGTCCAGTGGCACCTTAAGAACAACAACGTTTTTTTTTTCTGGATACAAGTTTTTGTGTGCACGCAACACTTCTTCAGTATCTGAGGAACCAGTATTTGAAGAAGTATGCAGGCATACAAAGCTTATACCCAGAATTAAACTTCAAGGTGCCACTGTATTCAAACTTTGTTCTGCCAATAGCATGTGTCTCTGAAATACCAGGCTGGGAATGAATCTCTCTCCCTCAATGTTTTAAAAAGAGGACTAGGAACCTGTCGATGCTATCTAAATCCATCCTCTGAAAATGTCAGACGACAACCAGAAGTAAAGCTCAGAGTTCATTTTATTTATTTAATATCCCTCCTTTCTCCTCAGTAGGGAACCAAAGTGGGTTACATTATTCTTCTATCCTCCATTTCATCACACGAAGTAGGTTACGCTGAGAGCGTGAGACTGGCCGGAAGGTCACCAGTGAGCTTCCATCGCAGCGCAGGGATTCGAACCCAGAATTCCCAGATCTTAACCTGATCCTCCTAACCACTTCACCACACTGGCTCGGGTTCTGACGTCTTACAGATGCCTGAAATATCATGAGCCTTGCCCTTCAGGGTATATATCACTTTTGACAGAAAATGGCTGGTGCTTAAAATTAAACTTGGTCTCTAGCTCTCAGTAGTGCACCAGGAAGACATGCGGGAGGGAAGTGGCTAATGTAACCCGTCACATCTCAGTCTGAGAGATTATCTGATGATATTGGATTTATATCCCGCCCTCCACTCTGAATTTCAGAGTCTCAGAGCGGCTCACAATCTCTTTTATCTTCCTCCCCCACAACAGACACCCTGTGAGAAAGGTGGGGCTGAGAGGGCTCTCACAGCAGCTGCCCTTTCAAGGACAACCTCTGCCAGAGCTATGGCTGACCTAAGGTCATTCCAGCAGGTGCAAGTGGAGGAGCGGGGAATCAAACCCGGTTCTCCCAGATAAGAGTCTGCACACTTAACCACTCTACCAAACTGGCTCTCAAAACCCTTCCTCCAAAGAACCCTGGGCTGTATACCCGCCCCACAGCCTCAGTCCCCCCAATTCAATCCTTACAACAACCCTGTGAAGGATATGAAACCGAGAGAGAAAGAGGCAGCAACTGGTCCAAGGTCACCTTCCAGGGCCGTGTGGGGCTTCTCTCCCCGGTTCAAATTCAGCACCACACTGGCTGTGTACACATACACACTACAGCCAGCCCTTGGCACGAGGGAAACGGTACATAGAAGTGTCGGCTCGGGCCGGTCATCTGATCAGGGAGTCAGTCTCTGTGTGTGTATGACTCCTTCTGCAAGTGTTCATGACCAAGAGGAGGCCGTGCCTGGCCGGTGCACTTTCCTTCAGAAAGCAGGGAGTAGAATCTGATCCTAAAAGAGGACAGACATAGCACCACACTGAACTGGTGTCATGTCAGGAGTGGCACAAAAGCAAGGTGTGTGAGGGGTTCCGATGACATCAAACAAGGGCGGCGTCGCCCCCCCCAAACGCCACAGCATTTCCAGAGAAGCGTCAAGAAAGCATCGAGACGCTACTCGCGTCACCCTCTCTGGCTCGAGGCCCAGACGTCTGCATTATCTCCTAGGAATGTGGGAGTTAAACTTGACCCGTGTCCGGAGACAGGCCCCGACCTGTTCTAAACTGGGTTTCAGAGCCGAGTCTGGGGTTTTGCAAAACGGGTGCTTGGATCTCAAGGAGGCCAGCTGGCTTCTCCTTGTTCCCCGGCAGAGCCGCCCTTTCCCATGTACTTGGGCACACACGTGTCGTGCCGATGTAGCACACCTGAGTGGCGCTCAACGGCTCTCCTCATCCCCTGGACTTTCTTCTCCGCATCCCCCCCTCCCCTGCTGAAACAGCCAATCATGAGCCAGCTCCCGCTGACGGTGCCCTGCCGTATCCCTGTTGACCTTAGCCAGTCGGACAACCTGATGGAGATTAAAAGTAGATTCCGTTTCGCCCCAGAGTGCCTTTCAGTTCGGCCCTCTCCGCAGTTCTAGGCAGCGGTCACTGCCTCAAGTACATCTGGGGTTGACGTGGGAGAGATTTGCTTTGCCCATGAGTTTTATCGCCTTATTAAGCTGTAGACTACACAAATGTTGTTTCCAACGCACGAGAGCCCACACCAAAGCCTACACCACCGTCTGCCAAGCAAATGTGGGTCACTTAGAAGGGGAGTGGGAGGGGGGAAGGGGTACTTGACCCCTCAAATATGCGCTGGTTTTCCAATGTAAAAGACCCCACCCCAGTTTTCCTCCCCCACCAGACTCTCTTCTGGTTTCAAAAACCTGCTAGGGAAGGGGACTTGAAAAATATTTGTGCGGGGCATACATAGGGGACAATTGGCAGATGCCAATGTCTTGCGTGATCCCCCCCCCCCCCCGCAAATGCCCCCCTCTCCACCCACATTCCTGCTCTATGGGAGACAGCCACTGTTCCTTCTGTAACGTTTCCTTCCCCCCTAGCAGAGGCAGATAAGAACATGAGAAGCCATGCTGGATCAGGCCAATGGCCCATCCAGTCCAACACTCTGTGTCACATAAGAGAAGCCATGTTGGATCGGGCCAATGGCCCATTCCAGTCCAACACTCTGTGTCACAGAAGAACATAAGAGAAGCCATGTTGGGTCAGGCCAATGGCCCATCCAGTCCAACACTCTGCGTCACATAAGAACATAAGAGAAGCCGTGTTGGATCAGGCCAGTGGCCCATCCAGTCCAACACTCTGTGTCACATAAGAACATAAGAGAAGCCATGTTGGATCAGGCCAGTGGCCCATCCAGTCCAACACTCTGTGTCACATAAGAACATGAGAAGCCATGTTGGATCAGGCCAATGGCCCATCCAGTCTAACACTCTGTGTCACATAGGAACATAAGAGAAGCCATGCTGGATCAGGCCAATGGCCCATCCAGTCCAACACTTTGTGTCACACGGTGGCCAAAAAACCCAGGTGCCATCAGGAGGTCCACCAGTGGGGCCAGGACACTAGAAGCCCCTCCCACTGTGCCCCCCCAAGCACCAAGAATACAGAGTATCACTGCCCCAGACAGAGAGTTCCAACGATAAACTGGGGCTAAGGGCCACTGATGGACCTCTGCTCCACATGCTTATCCAATCCCCTCTAGAAGCTGTAATAGTAAGGCAAGGTGAAGATGTGGGCGCCGTGAAGGTTGGCAGTGCTCACGTCACAGAGATCTGATGCACGGGGTGGATGAGGTGTGTTCTTGCACACAAGTCTCAGCAAAGTGGAGACACGCCTGGTTGCATGGTAGAGGCAGCTCGAGACTGCAAACCTCTTGGGCTGCTCCTATCCGTTTTAAAATAGGAAGTTGGTACAAGCGAAAATCCTCTCCACATTGTGACACTGTTTCCTTCCAGTTGTGCATGTGTACGTATGCTATAGAGCCCCGTGGCGCAGAGTGGGAAAAGCTGCAGTACTGCAGTCTGAACTCTCTACTCACGACCAGAGTTCGATCCCGGCAGAAGCTGGTTTCAGGCAGCTAGCTCAGGTTGACTCAGCCTTCCATCCTTCCGAGGTCAGTAAATGAGCCCCCAGTTTGCTGGGGGGAAAGTGTAGATGACTGGGGAAGGCAATGGCAAACCACCCCATAAAAAGTCTGCCGTGAAAATGTTGTGAAAGCAACGTCACCCCAGATTCGGAAACGACTGGTGCTTGCACAGGGGACTGCCTTTACCTTTTTATGTATGCTATATCAGGATTTTCCACCATAGGCACAACCAGGACAAAATCACAAAGCAGCAAACTCCACAAGTGAGCGGAACTGCTGGGGCCACGGGGAAAAGGAAATACATTCAGGGAGCTCTTTACATACGCTTTTCCCCTTCGTTACAAGGCTGCCTTTCTCCCACAAAGCCGCTTACGTCATTTTCCTCTTCTCCATTTTATCCTGATGCAACCCTGTGAGGTAGGCCTGGGCTGAGAGAGACTGTGACGGGTCACGGTTTCAACAGCAGTGTGGGAATTCGAACCTGGTTTCCCAGAACTTTGCCTGGCGTCTTAACTGCTGCACCCTCTGAGTCCCTCTATCCTGGCAGGTAGTGGGTGGCCCAGAATGGGGTGCCAAATGAGTTGCGGAACCACCGCTGGAATACCCCACGGCCAGGCTGAATTTCTTGCTCTCCTGTAAGGTTTTTGGTGAAGGGCCTTCACCTCACCTAGCCAGTAATTTTTGAGAGGAGAAGCGGGTGGATATGGGCCTCCCACTTGACTGATTTACTCCAGAAACAGCCAGTTTGGTGTAGCGGTTAAGTGCGCAGACTCTTATCTGGGAGAAACCGGGTTTGATTCCCCACTCCTCCACTCGCAGCTGCTGGAATGGCCTTGGGTCAGCCGTAGCTCTCAAAGAGTTGTCCTTGAAAGGGCAGCTTCTGTCAGAGCCCTCTCAGCCCCACCCACCTCACAGGGCATCGGTTGTGGGGGAGGAAGGGAAAGGAGGATTGTAGGCTGCTCTGAGACTCTGTCCTTGAAAGGGCAGCTTCTGGGAGAACTCTCTCAGCCACCACCCACCTCACAGGGCGTCTGTTGTGGGGGAGGAAAGGACATTGTAGGCCGCTCTGAGACTCTGCGGATTCAGAGTAAGGGAGGGGTATAAATCCAATACCTTCTTCTTCTTGCCAACTAGGAGAGCCAACATCCCTCCTTTCTTGCTAACTAGGAGAGCCAATAGGAACTTAATATCCTCCGCCTCTCCTCCGTTTTAGTCTCACAACAACCTTGCAAGGTAGGTTCGCTGAGGCGCATTGTACCACTGAGCAAGCTTCCATGGTAGCATGGAAGACCCCAGCCGGACCCTCTAGCCTTTGTACCTCTCTTAGCCGAATCAGAGAGAGAGGAGAGAGAGAGAAAGAAAGAGAGGAGAAGCGGGTGGGGGAGACGGCCCCATCCCATAAAACAGGCGCTCCCTTTCTGGACGTCGGAGGGTGCACTTTGAACCCTGCAGAGCGAGAGATGTGCAGGGTGGGGTGATACTCACAGGCCCACTCCGTGCCAAGCAGCATCTTCCGCCCCTCCCCCTCCCCCCCCACCCCCGCTGCCCATGTAATTCCAGCTTAGACAGGATTCCTCCAGTATCTAATCACCGTACGCTCATCTTTCAGACTCGGGATA